>NC_082392.1:20281649-20319149 GCF_031168955.1 Gadus macrocephalus | reverse complement strand
GTGTGTGTGTGTGTGTGTGTGTGTGTGTGTGTGTGTGTGTGTGTGTGTGTGTGTGTGTGTGTGCGTGTGCGTGTGCGTGTGTGTGTGATTCCTCTGAGCGAATGTTGCAAGATCAAGCACGAAATACGCACTTGGCCCAAATAAACATTAAGAAGGCATTCTGCAGAGGAAGGGCACTGGAGACTGCAGGTGTACCCACAATCTGTTGTTCAGTACAAAGACTTTAAAACGACCCTATTCTGTGTGTGTGTGTGTGTGTGTGTGGTGTGTGTGTGTGTGTGTGTGTGTGTGTGTGTGTGTGTGTGTGTGTGTCTGTGTGTGTGTGTGTGTGTGTGTCTGTGTGTGTGTGTGTGTGTCTGTGTGTGTGTGTGTGTGTGTGCAGGTAAGCCAGTGTGGGGGGAGAGTGGGGAGCTGGTGTGTCTGAAGCCCCTCCCCTGCCAGCCCACACACTTCTGGAATGACGACAGCGGCGCAAAGTACCACAAAGCCTACTTCTCTACATACCCAGGTACACACACACACACACACACACACGCACACACACAGAGAATATGTTAGTTCTAAATAACAGTGCTCACACGCACACATACGGTTTGATGATCCCACCCTTGACATGTACGGTGTGTGTCTGTGTGTCCAGGTGTGTGGGCCCATGGGGACTACTGCCAGATCAACCCTAAGACCGGAGGCCTTGTCATGCTGGGCAGAAGGTCAGCTCATTCATTGTTTAAAGGGGTGATGTTATGCCACCATGTGATTAGCATTACCAGCCGTTTGAAAATCTGCCCTTTCCTGTGTTTTAGTGACATCACAAGTGGGAGTTTCCACCTAGATGTATGATGGATAGATGGGCAACATTTGCTATAGTCCACCAGGCAGACCAGTAGACTGATCTATACAGCATACACCTGACGGCCTGATGTATGGGTGTTTTTTATTGTTCGAAATTCTGTTTATTTACTGTTTAATTCTGTTTTTTACGGAAATAGATTCTTTGATTTATTTGTTAAAATAACCATCATTTCTAGAAATTGAAGGCACAGCCTACGCACGCCGCCGACAAATCGCAGTCAATCTGCTTGGCTTATGTGTGATTTGACGCTCCCTGCAGGTTATGATTGGTAGAATAATGTTTGCCAATTACAATATTTAGTTTTTCCGCATAACTCTGCAATTCTTTCATGCAATCCAAATTATTTTGGAATTGTTTAATCATACACTAATAAAGACAATGTGTTTCAAATGTGCTGTCATTTGCACCTGTTGATATTTAAACGGAGACTTAAAATAAAAGTTTGAAAGCAGTTTGAAAACCTTTGACATATGGGCGGACCAAAATTAAAATAATACCTAAAACCTTGAAAAGGTATACTCTGTGAATACCTAATAATAAAGGTATTGCATCGGGCTGTTTCAGAATGTGACAAACGAATGTCATCACCTGGAAACAATATGATCAAAACAACCAAAGTGATGGCAATAACCCGCTCTTCACACTGGCTTGAGTTTGATTGACTGTCTTGACATCACTTTTTTTTCTACTCTTAACTTCTTTATCTTCGATACAATTTACCTCACAGTACTGTTTCACCACATGTTTGTCTCACTGCTTTGCATTGGGACCATGCATCCTATTGCAGGTTATTTTATAATCCCTTTTCAATTAAATCCTCAACTCTGAACGTGTTCCTTCCCATGTTTGTCTCCTAGCGACGGGACCCTGAACCCCAACGGAGTGCGTTTTGGGAGTTCGGAGATCTACAACATTGGTGAGCATGCACGCTCCAAACTCATTATGCTTGATTTTATTACTTTTTACACATTAATGACAAATTATCAGATTTGAGACCCTTTCCGGACGCAGTCTTTCCTCGCAATATTCCGGAATATTTCCGGCATGGAGTCATGTGTGAATGGGAACAGGGATAGATAATCCAGGGATAGATACAGCGGCACTGCAAATCTGCCTGCTCAAGACCGAGTCTCATCAGCGTGTGTGTTGTGAATGAAAGCAGGAACATCGCTGGGAGAGGCACAAGAAGGGTTACGGTCGTCTGATGGGATACACTGTCACATGGAGCGAGGAAGCCAAGGACAAGACTCCGCTGATTACCTATTATAATCTGCGTCTGTCTATTTTAGCACGCCAATGTTTTTCAGGTGATGCGATAACTATAACAATACAGATTATTTTATGAGGATCGTCTGGACACTCACTGACTGATTCTGAAATAAAGGTGCTAGAGACTTTATACGCAAATGGATTGTGTTGCATCACCGCCAACTGCTAGACTGTTCTTTGGCCCGTCTATTCCAGCATTGCTGAGCCACGTGTAAAGGGCAGGAGACACAAATTTTACCCAACGTAGCTGAATGGGGAAATAGTTCAAATCCGTCATTTTGCTGGAAAGGTTATCCCAGCTATTAAGTGGTAACCATAAGTGAAAGAGGTCTCATACTGTCAAAACCACACCTTTATCCTTAACATCATAGGGAAGGAAGAGGAAATAAGTCTTCACATTAGCGTGCTACCCCCACTGCCATTGGCTGATGCCCACTTGGAAGCAAGCCCAGGTCAGGGCCTCTATATCCTGTGCGTGTGTGTGTGTGTGTGTGTGTGTGTGTGTGTGTGTGTGTGTGTGCTCAATGAGGGGGTCTTTGGGGGATGGGGGTACATCTGTCATTTGGCAGATGTACCACCATACGTCCCCCCGTCCCCCCTCCTTCCTACCCCCCACACACACACACGCATACACACATTCCCGGATGTGTTGGAACCTGCTGTGAGAGGGGCGTGGCTACTCCTGCTACCATGGTGACCACCGGATCCCGATGCGCTCCGACGGGGCCCCTGCTTCGTTGGAGGGGCACGGCTCCTCAGCGCGGGGCTTGTGGATCAACTGTACTCCGTATGACACGGATGTAGACTCAGAGGGTGTCGATCTGCCTCCTACAGAGATGGTGGTCATTGTCGGTACGTTTGCATTTGTCGATTGCCAAAAGGCATCAATGTTCAGCACTCAATGAGCACCACCGAGCACCAAAGACCTGAAGAGGAGGTTCATGCCAGTGTCTCCCCCATGAGCAGCACAGGTTGGTCAGAGATGCCGCTGGGGTCAGGGGTCAGGGGGCACAGGAAACAATACAAAAAAGGGACAAACTCAAACTTATAAACTCTAGAGATGACAAATTGCTTTGTGAATTGTATGATTAACTGCCAATACCTCGTTATATTTGTGATCTTCACATTGGCGGCCATTGTTAAACTGCCAATCGAAATGTAATCTGGGATGGTTCTTCTACCCCTACACGAGCACTACCCCCAAACTGGGGCACTTGTGTGCAAAACGGTGTGGCCGTGTTGGGTAACCGCTTTGACAATTGTAATTAACCCCCCCCTCTCTCTCTCTCTCTCCCCCCCCCCCCCCCCCCCCCCCCTCCTCAGTGGAGGCCTTCGAGGAGGTGTGTGACAGCCTGTGTGTCCCCCAGTACAACGCGGACGGGGAGGAGCGGGTCATCCTGTTCCTGAAGATGGCCCCCGGCGAGGCCTTCTGCCCGGCCCTCCAGCAGCGCATCAGGGGCCACATCCGGAGGGCCCTGTCGGCCCGCCACGTCCCCGCCCTGCTCCTGGAGACCAGGGACATACCGGTAGGACGCCTCTGGTGTTATTAGGGGCTCTCTGAAGGGTTTGAAGGATCAGCAAGGGACCCTGTTTGAGCTGGGGCCCCCGCCCACCATCAATATTTAAGAAAGGCTTTTTGATTGGCTTTTGAGTGAAACACACTGTTTCGTTGTTTGTTTGGGGCGGGGCTTTATTTGCTGCTATATGACTTGGGGGGGGGGGGGGGGGGGGGGGAGAATGTTTGAATCACATGACCTTGTAACCCAAAACCTAATCCAAAATGTCTCCTAATGGGTAATAATGGGTTACTAATGTGTTTAACTCAAAGAGTCCACATTTACGTCTTATCCTACTTTTTTTATTATTTATTTTGTGACTTTATTTCAAAATTGTAACCCGGATCAATCCAAAGCAAAACGATTTTACTATGATTACATCACTCTTCATGAGGAACAGGTTGTTTTAGGTTTCCTTTAATACATCGGAGATCAGTTGCTTTAATAAGCTGTCTGGCTGGATTTGGCCGGCGATTACTTCTGTTTTTCTGCTTCACGACTTGGGTTAGCTGTGATATCTCTTTGTGATATCTTAATTGCTTAATTTCACTTTTTAACCTGTATCCATCTTAAAGTAAACAACGCCCTTCCATTCATTTGTAGCAAATAGCAAATTTTTAGAGTTTCCTCATAATAAAATCATTGTAGTCTGTGACGATGACAAAGAGTTGTGGTCTGGCTCCCAGTGCCCTCCTGGTCTCCCCTTGAAGGACAGAAACCCTCTTCCTGTGCTCCTTCTCAGGGGGTCTTCCTTGATGATAAGGGTTGAGCTTCTCCTAGTCTTTTTAAAGTCTATGTGGCTGTCGAATAAGATGGCCCGTGACCCCTGTATGGCCCTGACTGTGACTCAGGCCTTTACAAACCCATCGGGATAGTCCCGACCTGAGCCGCGGGCTGACTGTGTCCCTCCGTCTCCGCAGTACACCCTGAGTGGGAAGAAGGTGGAGGTGGCGGTGAAGCAGGTCCTGGCCGGCCGCGAGGTCACCCAGAGGGGGGCCTTCTCCAACCCCGACTCCCTGGACCTCTACAAGAACATTCCAGAGCTGCAGAACTACTGAAGGAGGAGGACGCAGGGGTCCCCCGGTCCAGAGCCCGCACCCCCAGACCACAGACGGGGACGGGGACTGGGGGTACAATTCCAAAAGGAATATTTTTTTATTTCTACACTGGGAGAGACTTTTATTTGTTGACTGGATCTGCTGAGGCATACCCAACAACAAAATGATACATATTTTTATGCGATATGTTTGAAATAATAATGCATTCAATGTATGGATCAGGTGGAGAGTTTTATGTTACTTGGTCTACAGCTTGCTGGCTCTCCGTGCTTGTGATCAAAACGTTGTGCTTCGAATGAGTTCATAATGCAATCTGTGCACACAGAAGAAGAGAAGATAATTGATATCTAGTGAGCATCTTTTATTTTTAATTCATACAAACCAGTGGGCTCTCGAGTCCCAGTGCCCCCCCCTTCCTAATGGGACCAACAAAAACTTAGTGTGTAAGGTACACACACATTTCTGAAAGCCGTCGGTAAGCCTTAGCTTCCGCTGGTAATGCCCCGTTGTGGTGAGTTCGTTTTTAATTTAGTCATTGTAGATTGTGCTACTAGTTATTCTATCTCACTAACTACTTCTGGTTTGTCCATAGCAGAACATTGTTCTGTTAGTTTTAAGTGCATCATGGTCTTGGTACTCAATTTAGATGTAGATCCGTACAGGTGTATATAAGGGAACCTCAACAATACCTGTAACCTGAAGGTTACACTCCTCAGAGTGTCGAGGTGTCCCTGAGCAAGACACCTCACCCTAACTGCTCCCGACGAGCTGGCTGTCGCCGTGTGAGGTTGACTCCGCCGTCGGTGTGTGAATGTGTGTATGAATGGTCGCCTTGGACAAAAGCATCTAATGAATGCCCTGAATATAAATATAATAACTAAATCCTGAAACTGTTTCTGTGTGAATATTATGCCAACGCTTAGGAGAGAACAATTTTGCATGGTAACAAAAAATAAGTGGGGCCACTGATTGAAAGGGAAGAACCGAAGACGTGGTTTCAATTCAGCTGTGTGCATGTAAACATCTTGTTTTATTTGCCTAGCCTGTGTTTCGGTCCGGTATTGACTTTAAAGTTTTTCTCAGTCGCTTTGGTACATTTCTCGAATCATCCTCAACATTTGCAAAACCGCAAATGTATTTCTCAAAACAATTCATACAAATAGCAAAACACCATGGATTTATTGCAATTTATGGATTTATCAAAATTGTTAGTTCATCCCTCAAAAGTAAATATCTGTCAATGAACATGTCAGTGCCATCAGAATGACATGTCCTTGTGTCATTGTGTACGAATAAGACAGTCAAATTGCTTAGTCATGAGGTCAATATAACAGTGTGTACTCTGGAGGGATGTTTTGATGTAAACTTGGGCTAAAGTTTTGAAGACAATTATTGTAAATTGAAAGTTACACCTTAGTGTATGTGGGAGATTGATTGCAAGAGACTGGACAAGATTCACATTTACGCTTTGGCTGTCTGTACTGTAATCTGTTGACAGACTGTAAACTGTACATGCAATTAGGAATTACAGTGCAGTCTTCCTACACCTCCTGACGTTCCTGTCTGTTGGGCCACAAATTCTCATTCTCAGGCAGCCTCACTCCTCTTCCTCTTCTTCTTCTCTCTGGCTGTTGAGCCCGTCCAATTCCTTGTCCTTCCATTGTCAGACGATGTAACATTGTGTTATGCACTGGTTGATCGTTGGTTGATCTAACACACACTTTTTTTTAGGGAAAGTCAAGATTCACCTGGTAGCAATTTACCAATTCAGGACCGATTTAGAAAAAAAGTCGAATGGAAATGTATAGAAATATTCTTGACATATTATGACAACTTGTTCTACCATTTTGCATGTGAAGACTTATGCAATGAAATAATGCCTAAATGTTTTGGGGGTGAGACCCATTAGAATACATTTTGATCTACATGACATAAGCAATTGATAATTTAGGAAAGAGCAGAGAATTGTACATAATCATTTGCATGAATGTACCAAAGCATTTGCAGCTTGTTCAAATGAATGAGAAACTGCTTTTTTGTTCTGCACAAGTGACACAATGATGTGAAGATTGAGCAGGTAGTTTTGAGAATTTCAATTCTGATAAGCGACTGAGAAAAACTTGAACTGTTCTGATCTAATCATTGTTAAATGCATCGACTGTGTGGCCAGTAACAGTAGCTTGTCTGTAATTTGTTGGATGCTGGTGATACAAGGCTGAGTGTTCTTGCAGCATATGATTAATATGCTTTACATTTGGTTATTTTCAAAGGGCGCTGGCTCCCTTTGCTGTTCTCTAATGTAGCTTTCATTCACCACGGCGAGCATTTCCGCAATCGGGAAGAATTCTGACATCCCTTTGTAGCTTATTGAGTTTCATAGAAAAACTATAATAATCACAAGCAGAATTGTGAAGAATCGGAAGTTATGTTTTGTCCGCAGCCATTCTTCATCTCAGAAATCAGACGTTACAGGCTGTCAATCGTCAGGGTTGTAAGTCGTGCACGTTCTAACGGTCGCATGAGCCCGGCCTGTACAATAGGAGACGGATGGCAGGACAAGGGGTGCGCCATGAATACCAGGGCTCGCGCGCGTGTGCGCGAGGGGCCGCTGGCAGCGAGGACACGACGGCGGTGGAGGAGGGGAACGGGAAGCCACTCACTTTGATGGACGTCACCGCTTTATAAATGAGTCAATCGGATAACCGCCGAACCTTTCTGAAGTGTGAACGCTCGCTGTTGACGCTCAGCCAATCTCCACCGCTCGCCGCTCAGGGCGACGTAAATAGTCCAAAAAAAACATCCCAACATCTTCCCAATGTTTTTATTTGAAATCTATTTATTTGTCCTAACCTTCAGTCCAGCCAACGCTTCTGATGCCAGTTTTGACAAAATTAACTTTTCTAAAAGGAGAAAAAGAAACACTTTTTGACTGTCAGATGGTACATCGACAGATGGAGAGAGCGATATGGAGAGAGGAGGAGGAAGGTGGAGATTGAGCAGGAGAGATGTAGATACAAAGAGGAAACAGTTATCTTTAACGGCTTCCATCTTGATTTATTATTCTTGTATAGATCCCCGTACGACACTGTAAAGCCTATAGGCTTAAATCAAGCTGTGTAGAAGCATGGTGTTCTCCGCTCGCTTGAGGAACCACTGGACGTGTCCAGTGTACCACACAATGTTTCTCCCTCTGTCACTGCTTATCATTTTTGGTTGGGTCTGGTTCACCTGTTGGTGCCCCTATAACGCACAGACCAGGTGAGCTACTGCTGACCCCTCTGCCAACCCCACCAACACATTCAAGAGATTGATTGTGTGTATGTATATATTGGGCCCCAAGGAGACTTAAACCCTTTGTTAAGCTGATGGTGTCAACATGGATGTCCGGCTGTGTCTCACAAAGTATTCAATCGTGACATGAAAGGGGACCGGAAGCGATGTAATCCCCTTGAAAATTCAAAATAGATTCTCCATTAAGCGTGATGAAAGGAGGTGACTCACGCCACCGCGGGAGAGAGAGCGAGTGTGTTTTTTATCCCGCAGAACTTCTGGAGTCAATGGAGGTAAATGAATGGGACAGGCTTTGCACAGTTGTTACCAAACGACAAGGAACTCAATCTAATACCCAGGCCTGTACTGCAATCTTCACCTCTTCTGGAATTGTGTGTCTTTATTTTTTCGCCAGGGTAACGGTTGATTGAACAAATGGGAACAATTTACGTTTGAAACAGTTAGTTTCACTCAGAAACTTTTTATTTGTGAATTTTGTATTTGTATAAAAGCTCAACTCATAACAGCATGTTCCTTTGTCTTGACTCTGTCATATGGGGAGGTTGTGTTCAGAATGTTTGTGGCTGTACCTAAAACTGTGTGTTTATCCTGCACTAGAAGTATACCGCCTCAGAGAGAGACACCATTATTCTGTCCAATATTTTGTTCAATCATGAAATAAAAGTGAGTGTAACAAGCCATCCGTTTTGTGTTTCCGCTCTGTAATCGTAGTGACATTCCTCACTAGGCGAGGGGCCCCGCATTCGCTCTTCGTCATCTGCATTCAAGACGCATTCAAGGGCCACTTCTTGGCATCGACCAGCCCCATGTAAACCTCCCTCTTCGTCACCGCAGTGTTAGAAGCAAAGCTACGAAATCCTTCTTTGGGCAAATTAATAAATCCCATTTATCTCCTGTGCTCATTCGCTTGTGTTATTATGGCGACAGACACATGACAATTTTTTTTAAATACAAACCAAGGGAAGGGGATTTCTCAGTGTAGGCTCAGCGTCGTTTCCAGTGGCTCAAGTGGAGTTGAGCAGATGGGCAAATTGCCCTGATGTATATTCTAGTACACGCTGCTAAACCTCCCAGGGATTATATTATCCTCAGGGACGTTTAAAATGCCGCTGATGCTCTGCCCTATTAGGTACGACGGCTGCAAGAGTCAGCGTGCCGTGAAGACCATAAGAGAGGAGAGGGGGGGGGGGGGGGGGGGGGGTAGGGAGTTTCATCCATTTCGTTTATTGTATCTATATTAATTTATCGAGGGTGACACCATTGTGTAAGTCCTGAGACGGTGGGAACCCCGTTTTACTCCTTTCAAACCGGTGCGATTCTCCACCTGGAAGCGACCCAATACAGTTACATTTGTGTTACTACTGCTATTAAACACTGTGTACAAGGGAATACCCGCTAACGATGATGACCAAATGATTCTCAATTGTGTGTGCGGCAGATGATATAAAAACGCTTGGCAGGTATCTTAGTAATTTGTTTGAGCTACACCCTTGTACGTTTGCGGTCCGGAGGTCCTTGGTCGTAAAGGATCATAACGTCATAACCCATAGCAATCCAATGTATTGCAATCATTCATATCCTCACCGCATTTGGAACACATCTTCTACAGGGCAACATATATATCTTTAATATGACCGTTTATAACCCAGTGGGCTCTTTGGTTAATTGACTTTGTGGGCTATTATACCTCTAGGTGTGACTGTGATTAGTCATTACAGGCTTTTTCCAATCGGCCCTGCCCCATCTCTTAGTGACATCACATGGGAGTGTCTACTTAGATGTATGATGGGTAGAGAAGTGAAGCCTACCAGTGGCAGCTACAGTCCACTGGGAAGTCTGGTAGATTGGTACGTCACTAAGGGGCAGAGCTGATAACAGCATGTAATAACTCATCCCACTAATACCTGGTGGTCAAATAGGGACTCTTTTATGACCTTTGGTATTTGTATGTTACCTATCATTAGTTTGGGAGAGTGTGTGGATGATGGCTGGTTTAAGCAGTCTCACCCAGTGCCAGTCTGATATGACTCTGGAGCTGGGTGAGGCTGCACACTGGTTTTGCATTAAGTAATCAATGTGTACAGGTTGAGGCAACGTTTACACGTGGCCAGATATATTCATAAACTGACTTTTCACGCACCTGTCAGTTTTCAGAAAAGTTTTAGTTTACACTAACCCGTGTATATGCTGTACGTTGCCAGAGGCCTGTTTCAGGTAGCTGGTTTTGAGGCAACCCCGAGTTTGTTCGCTCTGAGTTAGTGGAAACTCTGGGTTTTCCGTTTCAGGTAGCAGGTTCAGCGCAACCGAGAGTTAGTTGCTGCGGCAACATACGCCGTGGACCTAACCTGCTCGGGAGGTGGTTAGACCTACTCTGAGTTTGTTGTCTATAGGCTGAAGGCAGCTCTCCGACAGAAGGAAGTGTTAGAAATGGCATGTCCTTTTCTACGAGAGCCTGTGGATGTAGAGGCTGCGATCCTCAGAAGGAATCTCCGTGAGGAACAATTATTAAGAACCCGGTTGGATATACTTTCTTTTCCTGATAATTTTCTTCACGAGCGCTATCGTTTTTTAGCGCAATCTATCATTTATTTAGTCCACCTTCTCAGTCCCCATGTTAACTGTCAAACGCACCGGGGGCATGCTTTAAGTTTAAGTTGTTTTTTTTTACGCAATTAACACATATGCAGAATGATCCGCCCCGTGCTTCCCGCCCGCTCTGTACTACATTCACTTTAACGTTGTGGCTTTCCCATGATCAGAGTAGCTGACTAACCACGGACCTATTACTGCTGCAAGTCAAGAAACTCATTTTAAGAATGCAAGGCAGAAAAGACCCTGGTACTGCTTTTAACCAGATGCTGTTCTTCTCTACATGCACATGCTCCGCATAATCATCTGCATTGTTCACTGAAGTAAAACCCTTTGAGTAAACTGTTCAACAAAATAACTTTTCCCACCACAGCCCGTGTTCTAATAAATACAATCTACTTTTTATGAGGATTTCTTTATTTCCTGAAAGCACAAAAAGTCATTCATATCGGGTATGTTTTTAGAGCAGGGAACAGTATCCCAGTTTGCACCTCACTCACCTTTAACTTGTGTTCCAAAATTTGGATCTCCAAAGCATCCTTTTGCATATTTTGAATTGTTACAATTGCATGGAGGTTGGTGAGGGCATCTGGTTCAAGTAGGGCGATGACGCCATGGAAGAAGATGATTAGACAGTGAAATTATTACTTGAGCGCAGAATATTGCCCCATCCAATTTGCAACATGCTGGGTTGCGTGTACATATTTAATTATTTTGAATAACCAACCTCTTATAAAGGCACTTCTATCCTGGGGGGTGGGGGGGGGGGGGATCAGAGGAGCTCTCCCCAGGGATGCCCTCAGCCACAGGACGCATACTCTGTTGTCTGAGGGCCATCTCCTCAGCCTCTGTGAGGGCTGCAGAGGTGGCCTCTGCTTTTTTTTCGATTTGCTAACATTCGATTTGCTAACATCATTAGAAACGCGTTTAATGGTGTATCTGTCCTAAAATATTGCATTTCCCATTCAGATAATAAAGATTAATATAAGCTACGCCGTGTTCCGGAGCCGCGGGGGATTCTGGGAATTGGGGTTCTCAGTTGACAAATGGGGCTTTTGTTAACTTGTTTTGTTGTTAGGATTAAGTAGGGTTAATGGGTTCGGGATGTTATGTGGTTGTGTGTTGTTCTATTAACATTGTTCGTGTGTTAATTATTGTCGACACCGTCACCGAGAGTGACGTGACCATCGTTTCGTGCAGCTGTTCCGTGTTGAAGTCTCGTTCAATAAAAACCAACTCTCGTTGTCGAGCGTTCAATAAAAACCAACTCTCGTTGTCGAGCGTGCCCCCCCCCCCTACAAACGTGCCCCCCCCCCCTTCAACTAACGTGTCCCCCCCCCCCCCCACCCTTCATGGGTCTGATTCGCCGATTTCCCATGCTGATATCCCCGAAGATTCTCGGGCATCTTCGACAATTTGGCTATAGATTGTCTCATTACACGCTAAATAATATAATTATAGCCTTGTAGTGACCGTAACATAATTCACCTACAGTATTTCGTTATGTGTTGTTCTTTCAATTGTGTTGTTGTTTACTGCATGTCATTTACGTTCTTGGTGGTTCAGGGATCGCGGTCCCTAAGGATTACGTGCGTCTCATGACGTCACAGACCATGCTGGATTTGTTTACCTTCAGCACGCTTTGTTTTCCGGTTTTCTTTTTTTACAAAATAAACGAGTCACACGGCTGTGTGCTCAACGTGCGAAGTTGTGTTCTTAACTTATTGCAATTTCCACAGCCTAATTATATATATAGGTTTTGGCATAAACATAACTAGGGTGCACTGTACTATCTGCGCACACCCTTTCTGAAGCCTCTCTCTCGCTCTCTCTCTCTCTCTCTCTCTCTCTCTCTCTCTCTCTCTCTCTCTCTCTCTCTCTCTCTCTCTCTGTCCCTCCCGCTCTCTCTTTCTCTCTCTCTCGTACCGTTTTGTGGAGCACGTTAATTGTCTTAGAACACTCACATTCAGAATGCATTGGTTTACATTTCGTTTTGTGTAACACGCAAAAAGTCGGACTATCGTGCTCGGGAACACGCTTCAATAGATTAACGTTCGTGCGCAGGAGCACGCAATTGCGTGATACCGGGTTGGTTGTTCTGGCAGGAATGCTCTGGCATCGTGCTGGGAAGCACTGGGATGAAGCATTAGTGCATGAGAAAAACCTGGGCTTTGTTGACTGTTTCCAAAACAACCATGTTAGCACTCCTAGCTAAACGTCGTAGTGATAACTTTTACATTTTTTTGATTTCTGAATGAGACAAAATGTACTGTGTACAATTAATATGTTGCAAACCTACTCTTTTTCGAAATAAAATGTTTGCTTGACAGATTTAAAATTTAGTTGTTATGCTAATCGCATGTTTTAAGCCAAATATATGATTTATGAGGTGTGATTCATATTCAAGAAGTATTCATTTGTTCACTTGGTTGTTGAGTTTTTTTGGTTTGAACATGCTGTATTACTCAACCTTTACACAGACCTGGCTAGTCTTTTTTTCACTTGCCTTGATCTAGGCCTAATTTACAGACTTTCAAGAAATGTTCAAAGGTGTTCGGCTGTTTTAATCCAATGAATACTGCGTATCCCCCTCCGAGCCTCGGAAGTCTTTTTTTAAGTTAATTATTCCAACTTCTCAGAAAACTTAAACCATTCTGACGATTCTGAAGTGTAAAAAATATTGGTCAGTCCCATCATGTGTAGTGTTATATTGTGTTCTATTTTAATACTAAAATGCCTTTTTAACTTTCTATTTTTGCATATGTTTTTCTTTTACTTGCCTATTATTTTATTTCATTGTATGACACTGTTTATATGTGAAGCACTTTGAGTCTGCCTTGTGTATGAAAAGTGCTACATAAATAAAGTTGCCTTGCCTTGCCTTATATTCAACCCTGAAATGAAAAACTGAAAACAGGCATGGGCGATCATCGTTTCAACCACTCTCTGCTGAGTGGTCTTTCCAACCACTCTCTCCTCGTTGATTGGTCTTTCAGGAGGTTGTACAACGACTTCTGTGTTCTTTGTATCTGGAATTGCACAGCGGATGTGCTACTGTTACTGCTTCGTCGCAGACGTCTCGGAATCACTTTGCTGTGTCCTGGATCATTTCATGGACAAGGAAGTGCTTTTGAGGACAACCAGCCAAGTTGCTACTGGCTCAAACCAAACTGGTTGGGTTTCCTGGGTAACCAGCCTTTACAGCGAGAATCCACAGCTTACAGATTTCAATTTACCACCGTTTGTAAAATTCCCACAGGAACTCCTCATGTGTGCATGGGCAAAGTCTGATCGGTGCAAAAGGTCTCTTTTATGGACAATGTAGCATTGAAGAAGAGGATAATAATGAATAATTAGACTGTTTCATTCAGTTTCTAATTATTCTTCTTTGCTTGGTCACCTTAAAGGTGCTTTTTTTCGTTTATATCTTCACTTCTAGTTTATAACCCTGTACTTTGATATGTTACTTGATCTGCTTGTTTATTTACTTTCTTCGTTATTCTTTGTATAGATGACACTTATAACAGGTGTAGTAGGTATGGTTCGGGACGGTGGGAGAGCCCTTTTGTGTACATCCTTGTTGATGTTTCCATGTTGATGGTTTTGTGTTGTGTAAATGTCTGTTTTGAAATAAACAAATACAATTTACATTTAATGCTCACCGGTACCAGCTGCATACAGGACAAACACGGAACTGAGCAACAAAAAAGTGGTCTCTCTCACTTTTGTTGTTGACCCTAGGTAGGAGGTGAAAAAGCCCAAATCATGAACTAACCTTTAAAAAAAAAGGATAAAAGCCTGGGGTCAGCTGTCTATTTGGATATCTGTCTGCATGGGTTTGTAGATGCACCCTGCCCAGATTGGAGCAGGGTGCGGCTAAGGAATATAGGCTGGAAGAGGAAGAGTGACGCTGATTCCCCTTGTCTCCAGAGCAGGTTGCATGGCCTAAGCAGTCGTGTTTGAGTTAAAGCCTTTGTTGAGTATCTTTGGTTGATAGCGGCCAGCCATCAACCACAAAAGCTCCACACACATGTTTGGTCCTTCGTACCTGTACCAGTCTTGTCTGTGGTAACCTCACCCGCACTGGTGGGTGGTAGGGTCAGCTGTAGGAGGGGGGGTATGAGGTGGGCGGACAGATCCCGTGTCCTGACATGAGTGCGGGATTTGGATTGATATGGTTGGATGATCCTCTGCACTGCAGAGCTTTAAAGGGTCCTGATTGTGAATAGA
Source organism: Gadus macrocephalus (assembly GCF_031168955.1). Taxonomy (NCBI): domain Eukaryota; kingdom Metazoa; phylum Chordata; class Actinopteri; order Gadiformes; family Gadidae; genus Gadus; species Gadus macrocephalus. The sequence continues at coordinate 20,304,303 of NC_082392.1, read as the reverse complement.
GGTGGAGTGTCTGCTTCCTTTGTGCACCATCTTGAGAAAAATAATTTTCTGTGATTTGATATCGCCTTAGCAGGCGTCATCAAATCAGGGTGGTAAACTGGCCTTGCCGATCGCCTTGTGTAATCCATGCTTGTAAGTGGGTTTGAAATATACTTATGTTGAAAGGGCCTTTTGTTGAAAGGGTGGTTCAAAAAGCCTTTGTTGTGGATGAATGGTGTTTTTAACTTTAATTTTGGGGTTGCTATCTGTATGAATGATTCCCGGCTGCAGGAGCAGACGGTAAGCCTGGGGAAGGAGGGGACATTTGTTGAGTGCTGTGTACGCATAATCAGCCATATACGAAAATCTGCTTTATTTTTCCCTGTGGCGAAATTCAGGCTCTGCATCTCACCGATCAATGTTCGGAGCAGGGGGCTGCCACACAGGGTAGCGTCCCGGGAACCTACTTCAGTTATAGAGCCCCTGTCTCGTTCATGGGCAGCGTTGAAGGTTCTGTGGTTTGGAGAAAACAAGGAGCACAGTGTGGAAGATCACATGGACAGGTGGACAACATGAAGACTCTCCACAGAGAGGAGGGAGTCAAGGCATCCATATGGGCCTCATATATATGGGCACACTATTTGCCAGTGGCTGGGCTTTGGGTTTGGGAGGGGTTGTTTACCACTTATAAACCAATCCATTTCACCTCAGGCTAGTCTCCAGCAACCCCAGCAGGTTGTCTGTGGGGTCTGGTGGTGGAGGAGGGTGGAGAAGGCAGTGTAGATGTTTGTCGACAGTCCATCTTAATGGAGAATATATGGACCTTTCATAGCGTCTGTTCCATTTTGAATATGTCCATGAATGTCCAGTTGTTCCTGGTGTAACTGCGGGGGATTTAGTAAACTGGGTTACGAAAAAGTATAGGACTACAGAGACCGCTTTGCAAACGGTCAGAACGTCAGGGGCGTAGCTTGGGCCGGGGCCCCGCCTAGCGCCCGTCGGGCCCCCGCGCGTCCGCCCGACTCGCCGTGCTGGCGGCGGTGTGAAAGCAGCATAAGTTGTCTGGAGTGAATGTAGAGAGGAACTGACCACATTATATAGACTCTCTTCTCTCATAACATCACAGTCAGGGTGGCTTATATATTTTATCTTCCTCTGCCTTAATGTATGTAATTTGGTTACAGTAGTGATATTTTGGCCAGGAATAAAAAAGTATATACAATCGCAAGGCTATTTAATTTATTTTCTTTTAGCTTCAACATTTACAAAAGAATAGGGCCTGCTGGGAAATCTGTTCGACCAATCACTGTGATGTTTTGAGTGTACATACGACGTCCCTACATGATACTCCCGTATACCACAATGCAATGCGGTCGTGTTTTTCCGAAGGAGAAGAAGAAGCTGATTAATCGCGAAAACGAATACATTTAATGATGGAGTCTTCGTTTAGAAACGTCAACAATTTATTTGGAATCTAACATAGAAAATGTAACATTCAAAATTAATTAAAAAAAACTTGAACAAAGAAATGTAACATTCAACATCAATCCAACCTCCAGCTTTCCTCGTGAGTGCCCGGATTGTTTACATGATGTGGGCCCATCTGTCTGCGTCACACAAATACCCGGCGCATTTACTGACTGCACATGACGTTTAAAAATGTTCAGCGTAGTGTCCGAATCCTCGTTTGTTCGTTCCCTATATAGTGCACTATATCATGAACACTATATAGGGAATAGTGAGTGAGTGTATAGCGAACGACTTCGAACACAGCTAGTATCTCCAACTCTAACATATTGTTAAAAGCTAAGCCATACCATTGCAATGTTTTGTAAGCTAAAAAGTGGTACTAAAAAACGTAAAGAGAAGAAAGACCTGGCGCGCAATTCGAAATGTTTGCACAGCGTTTTTCCTGTACCTCACCATACCAGTGACAGTAGCCACGGCAGAGCGGTCATTTTCCAAGCTCAAATTGATAAAGACTTCTCTAAGGAGCGCCATGGCACAGTAGCGATTGAGTGTATTGGCCATACTCTCAATCGAGAATGAAAGAGCAAGGAAATTGGATTTCACCTCTATTATCAACAAGTTTGCTGAACAGAAGGCACGCAGAGTTAACTTCTGAATGGGTAAGAGCAGTTGTTATTTTATTATTGGTTATGGCCGCTAGGGTGACCAGACGATAGTTATGTTATTATAACTCTAGTTCTATGATTGTAGGCGTAGCCGTCTAGGCTTCGCCTTATGGGCTTGTCCCGTGCGCGCGCCTGTGCGCGCTGAAAATTCAAACTATGCACCTATCAGCGTGGGCACCGCCCACATTTCCCACGGTATCGTGTCTATATAACGCGGTGTATACCGTCGCTCATCCTCCAAGCTTTTCTTTCAGCAATTGGAGGGTACAGCAGGTGGGAAACTAGACGGCTACGCCTACAATCATAGAACTAGAGTTATAATAACATAACTATCGTTCTATTTCATGTAGGCTACGCCGTCTAGGCTTCGCCTTATGGGCTAAGGTGAAGCTGCGAGCGGAGCCCGATCAATGTACTCCTGCTGGACCCCAGTCAAAAAGACCTAAGTCACCAGAACACATTAAGACTCAAAAAGCCAAGGAAGTGTAAAACACAACAGCTTTATAAAAAACTAATTCCTCCTAGATCAAGCAAGGCAATGATCAAGGGAGAAAAAAGTGAGTCTGTAAAGACTCCGGCTCTATTCCGTGCTTCATGGAACCCATGAAAGGAAAAGAAAAACCAGAGCAACTAGGTTTCCATTAGGTCCGCTACCACCGGGGGCGGAGCTACGGAATTCGGCTCTCCAATAATGGGACTCTCTCGGCCGTTTCTTATTTGAAGAAAACGGCGGGAGTGCCATACTGGTAAACAAAACCACCAGACAATTGGCGAGCCAATAGAAAACCCCCTAGCCTGTTTTTCATTTGAAAAAAGGTGGGAGAGTAAGACTGGTAATCAAGTCCAACTCGCCAGCCGGCGAGAGGAAATCCAACCACGACGCTTTAAAGAACATGTCTATATTCTTAAGCCGTAAAAGGGGTCCCGGACTCTAGCACAGAGTTGCCGAGTGAGCCCCTGGACATGTCTAACATGTAAAAACGGACAAAGGGGCCGGGGGAAGACCAAGACGCAGCCGCGCAGATGTCTTCCACCGAAACGCCCTTGAGTAGAGCCGTTGAAGCGGCCACGCTCCGTGTGGAGTGAGCTTTAACGCCCAACGGTGGCGCCAAGCCCTGCCGAGAGTAGGCTAGGCAAACACCCTCACATACCCAGCGAGAAAACCGCTGCTTAGAGAGAGCGCGGCCCCTGCTAGCGTCGCTATAACACACAAACAACTGTTGTGTGGAGCGGAACGCTGCCGAGCGATTCACGTACATAGCCAACGCCCGAACCGGGCACAGGAGATGCAACTCCGCCTCCGCCTCACTAGAATGAGGCGGGGGGTGAAAAGCCTTAAGCACAATATCCCTCGACCGAAAATAACTATTAATGTTCTTCGGGAGGAACGCAGGATTAGGTCTGAGCAACGCGAAGGAGCTGTCCTCGTTTAGCAACAAGCAACTCGGGCTGACAGACAGAGCGGTTAGCTCACCGGCCCGCTTGGCAGAAACCAAGGCCAACAAGAGCGCCGTCTTAAATGACAGGGCATCCAAAGGGGCCTGAGAGAGAGGCTCGAAAGGATCCCTGGACAATACGCGCAACACGGTGGGGAGATCCCAGCGTGGTGTAAGCACGCGTGAAACAGGCCTAACCCGTCTAGCCCCACGCAAGAATCTCTTGACCAGTGGATGGCTGAAGATCGGTCCACCATCACAGCCTGCATGGCCAGCCGAAACGGCTGCCGCATAGACCTTGATAGTGGAGAAGGCCAAACCTTTTTCCAATAAGTTTTGCAGAAACGAAAGCACGCTTCCCACCTCGCATTGAGATGGGACAGCGTGGTTCGTCTCACACCAATTAGAGAAGGCGCACCACTTCGCCGCATAGAGGGAAGAAGTAGAAGGCGCACGAGCACTCTGAATAGTGTTGATAACCGTCTCAGGCAAACCTTTGCCCTGCAGGATCAACCTCTCAGGAGCCAAACCAACAGCCGTCCCGAGACATCGGGCGGGTGGTGCACCGTCCCGTGGGCCTGTGAAAGCGCATCCGGCCTGAATGGTACTGGCCAAGGCGCCGACCGCGAGAGCGCGGCCAGCTCTGGAAACCACAGAGCTGAACGGTTCTCCGGGGCCACTAATATCAGGGACAGTCTCTCCTGTCTGACCCGTTCCAGAAGAGGAAGGATCAGCTGGAGCGGGGGAAACGCATACAAGAGAGCCCGCGGCCAAGGTGTGTGTGCCAACGCATCTACCCCCAACGGGGGAAGATCCCGAGGGCTGAGGGAGAACCACCACCTGCAGTGCGTGTTCTCCCGGGACGCGAAGAGGTCCACCTGCGCTGTCCCGAACCTCTGCCAGATCAGTCTGACAATGTCGGGATGTAACCGCCACTCGTCTCGGCGGGGACCGCCTCGAGACATGAGGTCCGCCCCAAAGTTCTGGGCGCCCGCGATATGTAGGGCTCTCAGACTGCGGAGATACTGATGAGCCCAAAGCCAGAGCTCGACCGCCTTTCGGTGGAGAGCAGGGGAGCGGACTCCCCCCTGTCTGTTGATGTACGCCGCCGCCGACACACTGTCTGTCCTGATCAGAACGTGGCGGCCGCGCACCAGGTGAAAGAAATGCAACAGCACTTTCCTCACAGCGTCGAGCTCCAACACATTTATGTGTGCTGTAGGGGGCGTGCGCCACTCGTCTCCGACCGAGTGAGAGAGGCACGTTCCTCCCCAACCCGTCAACGAGGCGTCCGTGAAGACCACTATGTAGGACGCCACCCTGCCCAGGGGAACACCCTTGAGAAGGGCGGAGGGTCCTTTCCAATATTCCAGGTCTGGCGACACCGAACGGGGGACGAGGAGCACCCTGAGCTTGTGTCGCCTGGGGTCCAACCGTTGGCGAGCAAACCACCGCTGGAGTCTGCGCATAAAAAGCAGACCCAGGGGGACCACGGGGTGGGCAGCTGCCATCAGCCCCAACAGGCGCATGGTGGACAGTGCGGTCACGTTTCTGCGAACGTGAAAACGGGAGAGCGCCGACAGGATGGCGTCTCGCCGAGGAGGCGAAAGCATCGCAATCATGGTGGCTGAGTCTAGGCAAAGCCCCAAGTAGACTGTCTGCCGGCTGGGGAGCGGGGAGCTCTTCTCCCAGTTGATGGCAAAACCCAGGAAGGAGAGATGGTTTATCACCAACATGGTGTCCCTTCTCGCGGTCTCTTCTGAGTTGCTCAGAATAAGCAGATCGTCTAGGTAGAAGAGAATCCTCTTTCCCTGACGTCTGAGCGGTTCCAACGCCGTCTCCACACACTTCGAGAAGGTGCGCGGAGCCAGGGAATAGCCGAACGGCAGACACTGGTACTCGTACGCCATCCCCATAAAGGCAAAGCGGAGAAACTTCCTGTGCGCCTGCCGAACAGGGACGTGGAAGTAAGCATCCTTGAGATCCAGGGATGTGAACCAATCGCCCTCTCTCACACACCGGAACAATGCTCCGACCGTGAGCATTCTGAACTTCCTCGTGGCAACGAATCTGTTGAACACGCGAAGATCCAGAATAGGTCTCATTTCCCCTGACTTCTTGGAAACCAGGAAGTAGCGGGAATAAAAACCTAGGTGAGACTCGTGGGGGGGAACGACAGTGATGGCCCCCTTTACCAAGAGACGTGCCACCTCTGCTGCCAGAGCCGTGCTCGCAGCCGGGTCCCGTAGCGTGGTCTCCACCAACCCCATAAAGGGTGGGGGACGACGCTTGAACTGTATGGGATGGCCCCATCTCAACGTGGTGTCCAACCACGATGGCAGAACGCACCGCTCTTGCCAACACGCATAGCGGTTGGAGAGAGGGCGAGCCGACAGCTGAGGAAGACCGTCCAGGAATAACCCGTATTCCTCTGCCCCTACCGCCTCCACACTGCGTGTGAACCAAGGGGGGCTTCCCACGAAAGGGAGGAGGCTCAGCGAGCGTAGGAGACGTACCAGAACTAGCAGCTGTAAAAACAACGAGCTGTCTAGACGTCGCGCTCGTGCCCGCTGAACAGGGAGCGAGCCGTCCGGCCGCAGCACCTGTGCGCATGCGCTGTCCGCAGGCTGTAGCCACAGCGCGCGGACCCATCTCCTCACCTATAATGTCGGGAACCAGGAGACCGGTACAAGCGGCCGTATCCACGGGCTCGTGCAACGAGTCTCTGATCCGTCCATGAGGCTCCAAGGGACGCCGCTTCTTAGAAGCAGGTGAACCAGAGGCCATGTGAACACGCCGTCCGACCGTCACCCTACAGCCACCGGGCTGAGAGGGGGAAATAGGCAACATGGAGGAGCGCACCACAAGCGTAGGACGCAGGTGGCCTGGGGAATATCGCTCTTTAGGTACCATGTACTGCCGTCCCTGTCAGCCGACAAGGAGACCATGGCAGAGGAGAGCAGGGCGATGTTGTTGACCGCCGCCGCGGATTGAGAGGCACAAACGAACACCCTGTCCGTTAGGCCGACAATCTGCTTCTGGAGGCGGTCGGGGGGCAGCGGCTTTTCGTTAAGGAGCCCGGCGCCCGGACAGAGAAGCGCTGCCAGGGGAGGCTCCAGGCGAGGGATCCCCCTCGCCTGAGTATCGGCCCACCCCTCCACGTTGGTGAAATCCGTGTAGGATCTTACCGGAGCCTTCAGGGTCGAAGGGTCCTCACCGGCAGCAATAAACAAGTGCTGCAAAGGCGGGAACAAGGGGCACTGGGTAACCCGCCGGGAAAAAGATGGGGTGCGAAAGCACTCGCCCTGCATATCGTCAGATACGGGGGCGAGAGGCGGGACCGGCATGGGAATCCCTTTGATGGCCGCCGCCTCACCCATGATCTCCCGGCAGAGATCGGTCATCCGGCGCGGACCCTCGTGTTGTATGACGGTGGCGGTTGTAACCCGAGAGCGGGAAAAACCGGACGCCGAGTCGCCGAAGACGTCGTCCAGGGAGGCGTCGATGATGCCATCGTCGACGTCAGGTCCGAACAGGTCGATGGCGTCAGCCATTTCCACCGCAGGGGAAAAGAAGAGATGCCTGGAGAGGATCCCCTCTTCAGGCAGCTCCCGGCAGGCGACACAGGAGACGGGGGCCGCCATAGCAGCCGCGGCGTGGTCGGCGCCGAGGCACCAAAAGCACGCCAAGTGCCCGTCACCCGGTGCCAGGGAGGCGGGACAGGAGGCGCATAGGAGTCCTGAAAAGGACCTAGCTCTAGGAGCGCTCTCAGGTGGCCCTGAAAAGGGCTGTTTGTCCGCGGCCTCGCCCGAGCCGCTGCCACCGGCTTGGGAGATCCGTGTTGAAGTTCTCATCTTCTTAATTGTAGTTCTCAATTTCTCGCTGATAAGCACAAGTGCTGAAAGAAAAGGGAGGATGAGCGACGGTATACACCGCGTTATATAGACACGATACCGTGGGAAATGTGGGCGGTGCCCACGCTGATAGGTGCATAGTCTGAATTTTCAAGACCTCTTTTCGAGACCTAAAAAATGCGTCCGGCAGGGATTCCAAAAACGTCCGGTATTTTGCCTCGTCGCAAAAAATAAATAAAAATATTATTGTTATTATTATTTATTTATTTATTTTTGCCTCGTCGCATATTTGTGTTTCTGGGTCTTTCACATAACCTACTAGTTATTACCATTGTATATGTCTATGGTTATTACGGCCTTCCAAGTTCTGGAAATGGTATCTCCCTTACGTTCCACCTTCTTGCGCGAGCTGACTGTAGAGAGAGTCTGTCATTGGGCGACCGATCTCAGGGTTGCCAGAGCCACGATAATTATCCTCCAAATACGACCATTTTGAGCCTTTGGTACGTTACTTTTCCATTTCCAATCTGGCAACATTGAGCACCTTGCCGCTTCCACTCTGTTTACAACAGCACATTACATCTGCAGCCATGCCTAAACGTAAATGTAAGTTCACGGACGAACTAAAGAAAAAATACCCATGTTTTCGCCTCGGCCGTGATGCTTCGGAAGCTGAGTGCATGACATGCAGAGCAGGCACTTTCGTGTCAGTGGCAAATAAAGGTGGCAGCGATTTGGAAGCTCACGTGCACTCTGCAAAACACAAAACTGCAGCAAGAGGAGAGAGCTCATCGAGTAAAGTGACCGACTTTTTTGTGAGTAAAACCGACACTTCTGTTACGGCTGCAGAGGACCCTTGCTTTTCACACTATAAAGCATCAGAACAGCTACAGATCAATGGACTGCACATCTGGTTTGCTAAGAAAGATTTTCCCAGATTCGGTGACAGCTCAAAAAATCTCAAATGCTCGCACCCAGACAGAAGCCATTGTTAATGCCGTGATAGCCCCACATTCTGTCGAAGTTGCTCTGGAAGCACTTAAAGAAATCCCGTACTGTGGCATGTCTACTGATGGCAGCAATCATGGAGCTGAGAAAATATTCCCTCTACTCATTCAATATTTTGATTGGAAGAATGGTGGTCTGCAAAGTAAATTAATTGAAATTAAAAGCACCCCAAATGAGTCAGCTGACACCATTACAGAATACATCAGAGAAACACTGAAGAGAAGAAAGGGATATTTTCCAAATGTATTGCATTTACAGGAGACAACTGCAATACCAACTTTGGTGGAATCCGGCGTCCTGAGGAAGGGAGAAATGTTTTTGCCAACTTAAAAAAGTCCTTGCAGAACAAATCTTTAATTGGCGTGGGCTGTCCAGCACACATTCTAAACAATTGTGTTCACCATGGAGCAGACACACTGGATGTTGACATTGAGAACATCATATTTAAAATGTATCAACATTTTCATATCTATACTGTGCGCACAGAGAACCTGAAGGAGTACTGTGAGTTTGCTGATGTCGAGTACAGAACTCTCCTCTCTCACAGCAAGACACGGTGGCTCTCATTATTCCCAGGCATCGAGAGATTGCTGCAGATGTATCCAGCCTTGAAAGCCTTCTTTTTGTCTCAGGAAAAACCACCCATGCTGCTCAAAAAGGTTTTTGAAGATGAGTTCAGCGAGATTTACCTGTGGCAAATGCATTCTCTCATGTGTATATTTCAGACGCGCATTCAGGAGATGGAGAGGGAGAACAATTCAGTTGTGGAAGTTCAAAAAATTCTTGACAAGGTCCACACCATGCTTCATGAACGGAAGACAAACAACTTCATGCCTCTTAAGGTCAAGGGCATGCTGGCACAAAAGCAGAAGGATGGATTTGGTCAAAGGTGTGACCATTTCAGTGCTGACGTACAGGGCCTGTACAGTGCGTGTCTTGCGTATTTAGAGAGATGGATGGCGCCCATGGAGGAGTTCTCCACTTTCATGTGGATGGATCTGAGTGAGATACCTGACTGGAATGATGTTGAGGGCTGTATCAGGCACCTAGCTGAAAAAGGGGTGGCAATTGATGATGCAAAGTGCTTTGATCAGGTCACCAATCTCAAGAGATTCATTGAGAGAAGTAACAGCGATGAAGAATTCAGTGAACTTCAAGCACACCAGAGGTGGACCAAATTCTTGGAAAAATCCAAAAGTGTAGATTTTTATTCAGAGCTGCTCAAGATTGCACAGTTTTTTTTTGCAATACCTGCTCACAATGCAAATGTCGAGCGAATTTTTTCCCTGATGCAAGCCCAATGGACCAAGGAGAGGAATCGGTTGTCTGTTGAATCGCTGAAGGGGATTCTGTGCACCCAGTACAATTTCAAAAACATGACCTGCAAGGACTTTCATACCTATTTGATAGGTAATCGCCAACTCCTGGGTAAGATTCAGTCTTCAGAGAAATATGGCCAACCACATGAGGAGAACTGAAAAGTGTCTTAATTTTCTTATTTTAATATGTGGCCATATAAGTAATTTATTATTTAGAATATTGTATTTGTTATCATTATTGCTTTAATATATGAGGAGGACTGAAAAGTTTCTAATTTTCTTATTTTAATGTGGCCATATAAAGAATTTATTATTCAGAATGTTTTATTTGTTATCATTATTGACACATTTAAATGCCACAAAAAAGATTTGTTTTACATTTGCACGTTGCAATTTTTTTAAAGTTCAATAAATAGATGTTCATATTGTCATTTGTGTCATTTATGTCATTTCATTTGTGACAGTTGTATGCATTCACATGGTCATGGTGCGGCATGCTATACACTACACCCCCCCCCCCCCCCCCGCGACGAAGTGTCCTCTTTTTTACAAACTCAAATCTGGTCACCCTACGCTGTGCCATGTAGGAGTATGTTACCATTGGCCATTTTGATTAGGCCATAGTTGTGCTGTTTGGGAAATGTAGTTGTGTGGTCAGCTGAATGGAGTATTTATGTTTTGTTTTTGATAGTAGGCAGTGTGTTGCAAATACGGTGTACGTGGTCCTAATAATGTTTCCGTGATTTTGACGTGTGATCTAGGGATGCTAAGTCTCTGTCCATGGTTCTGATGATGATTTTGCGTTCTCTCGTTGTGGCGGCTGTTGGCTAGCCTTAGGCCCTATGGGGGAGTGGATGCATTCGTGTGTGTGTGTGTGTGTGTGTGTGTGTGTGTGTGTGTGTGTGTGTGTGTGTGTGTGTGTGTGTGTGTGTGTGTGTGTGTGTGTGTGTGGGTCGGGGGGCCGGGGGTGGGGGGCCCAGCGCGATCTTGCCCCGAGGCCTAGCACAACTAAGCTACGCCACTGCAGAACGTTATGGATTTTGGGGAGTGTTTAAATTAATTTTGTGGTGTGTCAGGACCTCCTAAAACATTTGTTTAAGACAGTAGTGGAAAGTTGTAAGCCTTCAGTTGGAATTTCTGTCTGTAATACATCTAATATTTTGTTTCTTTAACTGACAGTTTAACTATTTTTTGGGTTCTCGGGTAATTCTGGTCGTCAATGCTAATTTTGTATTATGTACTTTAATGATTGTGAGTGATACAATGTTGTTTGTGTTTCATTTGTTAAATGTTTTGTGCAAATTGGTTTATATAAGTGCTTGCCTATTTATTGTTTTATATTGTATTTTATTTCCACTGTAATAAGCATGTCTTATGGCATCCTGAGAGATTTGAGGAACTTCACAAACATGTGCAGTCCTTCTAGGGGTCGGCAACTGGCGGAATATCTATATCTGTTTGCTTAAATGTAAAGAGCCGGATACAGTGAACTTATTTTTCTTTCACAACCGTTTTTGAATTTAATTGTATCAAATCCTGCTACTACTCCCGGAAGGATAAAGAAACGCCTTGTTTCCACATACGTACATTCTCGTATGCGATCCAACCGTCTCCGACCGAAAGTCCATTCATTCCTATTAGGGATGGGCGTGAGGAATCGATTACTCGAGTACTCCTCGTTACAAATGAACTCGGTTGGGGGACAGGCAAACTCGAGTTTGCATATACACACACAAACAAAGTTTTCTGAAGCAAATGTATCACTTGTCTGTGCGGCGCCACTAACGCATGCCGTGGGCACAAAGCAAATGAAATGTATCAATGTATTCTGTGTGGCGCGTGCCGTGCCGTGTGCAGGCACGCCAGAATTCAAAAAAGTTAAGAGATGGCGGATAAAGCAAAGCGCAGCGAAGAATTGAAATACTTTAAAGAAATAGGAGATCATGAGGTGAAATGTAAAATATGCCAAGCGAAATCGAGCTACCAGAGTTCTACAAGTACTATGCGGCAACATATGCTCCTGAAACACAACGGTGAGTTCGGGAAAGCAGACCCGCAGCAACCAAGTGTGTCGCCTATTTTCACCGCCGCAAGACGCATCTATCGCGGCCGTGTAGAGAAGATCACAACGCTGAGTATTTCCATAGTCCATTTGCTGCCGTTTTATTTGCAGCTTTAAATTATTTGCAATGGTTGGGCTACTTGTTTCGTTTTTGTTTTTTTTAAACCGTCACAGGCCTTGGTTCGACGTGATTTAAATTGTGAGACGCATATTTATTTTTGTAAGGAAAATGTGTTTTGAACGTTTGCAAAAATAAATAGAGTAGAATAGAATACTCTGATAACTCTGACTGTTTTGATGGAGAATAACCATTACATGTTTGGTTGGTAATATTGCCGTTCATCATTAGGCCCATTCCTGCTGCAGATGCGTTGCATTCTAAAAATAGATTTGATTAAACGAGTACTCGATTGATCCTCGAGGAATTCCTTCGATCACTCGAGTTTGGAATTTACTACTCGTGCCCATCCCTAATTCCTATGTGATTCTCCGTAATGTCAGTTTTTCCTCCGAGACTCCTCCCCTCCGTAAAATTTCTGTCCGGTATGTCCGTAATATACGTTAAAAAAATTTAACTTTCACCGTCGTTTTACGGAGATACCGTATGGAAGTTTTTATGTTTTTCACGAAACATGTAAGTACCTGGCAGGCCAAACTCCTCGCCGATCTCTTTCCAAGCCTGGTTGGTTTTGTTTTTATCTCTGTATATGTCGATCCTCATGTTCCAAAGTACCGTTCTCCTAAAAACGGCCATTATCATACCCTCCCCCATCTTTTGTCCGTAAATAAATTCATGTCCGTACGTAAAACACTAGCGACTCCTTCCGTAAATTTACGGAAGCACGGATACGAAAAACATACGTATGTGGAAACGAGGCGAAATACTCGTCACGGGCACGCGTAAGCTGCGGGGGGCTGAGCGGGAGTTATTGGAAACTATGCAATATTAAATGAAACGGAACCCCCCTCTATAGGCCTATATGCAACAACCATGGCGACCCGATATTACGTATTTTTGTGTGATACTGCACGTAGAGAAAGGCAGGAGCTGTTGACAAAAGTCCACAAAAGATTTAAGACGGAAATCTCTGAGACTTTGCTGTTTAACGCAAGTAGTCTCTGATGAGGCTACTTCGCCTAAAGCTCTTCTAACGGTGAGTAGGCTAGGAACGGAGGTTTTTGTGTGTGCCCAGTCAGTCAGCACCCGCCATGGTGTGTGTATATGTGCGTGTGCGTGTGTGTGCGAGCAGTCAATTAGCACCCGCCGTGGTGTGTGTGTGTGTGTGTGTGTGTGTGTGTGTGTGTGTGTGTGTGTGTGTGTGCAGTCAGTCAGCACCCGCCGTGGTGTGTGTGTGTGTGCTGTGTTGTGTTGTGTTGTGTGAAGTGTTTTAAGAGTGGTTTTCTGCTTTTTTTAGCTGTGCACTACTGCCCTCTCTCCAGCATAAGGCCTTTCTACACTGCCAAGCCGGTTCGGTCGAGGCTTGGCACGCCTAGCAATTTCAACTTCTAATTTCAGGTTTCCTGTGTAAAACGGGAAAGCCTCGTAAGGACAGTTCCTCTCTCTCGTAGATCGCACCATCTTTCAACGTCTTTGTTTAATATGACTGCACCACCTTCTCTCACATGATCAGCAACTCGCGAATTTCCCTTTCTGTTAGAACTGCTCATGATCATAGACGGATTATGACATATCGGGCCCCTGGGCACGTGGACTCCGCAGGCCCCCCCCCCCCCCCCCCCCCCCTTCCAACATAAACACACGCACCCAGAATACACACACACTTATTGGCGATAATAAGTCATTGGCCTATACCTGCAACTCAGCAGGATTTGTAGCACAGGAAAGGCAACCTCACAATAATTATACAAATAAATGCATCTTTATTGAACCAAAACAGGATAAAAAATATATATAATTTATGAAATTCTTGGCGATTTGAACGAATTTCGAATGCTCAGCTTTCAACCACAAATAAAAACGACTTAAAGCAACTCAATACGAACAGTTCCTTACAAAATTGATAGTAATGCATTTCACCTATGAAATGCATTTTTTCCAGGCTCTGTTCCGTGCAAAATCCTCCACGATATCATCAAAGTCCAGTACATTGGTAAGGTCGCTCTCAATTGCCATGAGAGAAAGTGCCTTGAGGCGTTTTTGTGACATTTTCATCATCAGTTCATTTTTTATCCTGGACAGAAGAGAGAATGACCGCTCCCCTTCGCAATTACTGACGGGCAGAGTCAGAAAAAGCCATAGTACTAAATAGGCCTACACATTTGGAAACATAGATTGCAGTCCACAATCGAGTATAATTCGTAGCAGTCCTTTTGGGGTTGCATCACCTCCAGGCTTGTTAAATGATCTGAACTGAATAAATTCATTGCTTCAACGCTCCACTTAGTTCGCCGTTGCTCCATGTTTAAATGACAGTAGCTGTGTTCGAAATCGTTCCCTATCCACTCACTCACTATTCCCTATATAGTGTTCATGATATAGTGCACTATTTAGGGAACGAACAAACGAGAATTCGGACACTACGCTTACGATTTCTAAACGTCATTTGCATCAGTAAATGCGCCGGGTATTTGTGTGACGCAGACAGATGCGCCAACATCATGTAATAAAAAACCGGGCACTCACGAGGTTGTATTGATGAATTGTTGAATGTTACATTTCCTTGTTTAATTAATTTTGAATGTTAAATATTCCATGTTAAATCCCAAATAAATTGTTGACATTTCTAAACGAAAGCCGGAGACTCCATCATTAAATGTATTAGTTTTCGCGGTTATTCAGCTTCTTCTTCTCCTCCGGGAAAACACGACCGCATTGCATTGTGGTATACGGGAGTAACATGTAGGGTACATCGTATGTATTCTATTTAAGTCCACTATATAGTGCCCAATATAGTGGACCACTGAGAATTCGAACACCCTACAAAATGGCGTGCACCCTATTTAGTGCACTACATCCATGATAGGGAACGATTTCGAACACAGCTAGTGTCTTGTTCGTGACCGGTCTCAAATTCACAAACTGAAATAGTGCCCCCTATTGATCTTTTTATTAATTTATTTACTCAGTAGTAATAGGCCTACTATTGCTTTTTTCGCTTGAATTTTTGTATTTCTCTACTGATTGCTTTGACAATGCAACATTAAAAGTTACTTGTGGGGCCCTGGACCCCACTGTTAGTAACTTGTGGGGCCCTGGGCCCCACTGTTAGTAACTTGTGGGGCGGCTCAGGGGGGCCCAAGGGCCCCCTTGAGCCCTTGGGCCCCTGGGCATGTGCCCGGTGTGCCCGTGCAGTAATCCACCCATGCTCATGATGATATCGCTGCGTTGTCTCTGTGGAGACAGTGTAGCAACACCTCTACCCAACGTGATCAGGCATGACATTTACTTGATTAGGGCATGCACTTGTTTATATGTACGTCTTTTAATAGTCCTCTAGTGCTTGGTTGGCATATGACTAAGCCAGCTGATCGGCCTGTGTCGCAGTTCCAGATGCACTTTCATTAATCAATTCCTTGAACTAGCCTTTGAAAATGCCACCTACTAGCTGGAAAAAAATTGTCACGTGGCCAAAATTAGTTGCCGACCTCAAACCATACCGGTCCAAGCCAGTTTTGAAAAGAGTTAAAGGGAAACTTCACCCATTTCCATTAAGCTTTGTATCGTTAGAAACCCACTTATATCTTTGAATGGTCGTGCATCATTCCCTTATTTTCTGGAGAGACTGGAGAGATCCGTATCGCAATATGACAATTTTGCGTAGAAGTAAATAGGAAGTGTAAGAGGGGAGGATTCTCGTAAGACTACAAGCACTATTCCCACCCCCTTATAGGAGGTGGGACCCACTGACGCTACAGACCTATTAGAGCTGTGGCAGTGGGTGGGACTTCACCAGCAGAAACTAGAGATCTAGATCAGCGGGAGTGGCCAGCGAAGCTGTGCATCGTGGTGCATGGTGGGAGTTGTTGTCTTCAATCCACAAGCGCCAAAATGTCACTTTCTGCCTTTTCTCGGTCAAGACGGCACTAAATTAGAAAATATTTTTATTATTCGACTACATATAGGACCCAATTTCAATACATATTCATGCCTCCTATTAGACTAGGGCTTGTAGTCTTACGAGAATCCTCCCCTCTTACACTTCCTATTTAATTCTACGCAAAAATCGTCATATTGCGTCATCTTAAACAGGAAGTGTTGGAGATCGATACGGATCTCTCCAGTCTCTCCAGAAAATAAGGGAATGATGGACGACCATTCAAAAATATGAGTGGGTTTCTAACGATACAAAGCTTAATGGAAATGGGTGAAGTTTCCCTTTAATAATAAGAATAATAATTGATCCGTTTTTTATAGTGCTTTTCTAAGTACTCAAAGACGCTTTACAAACAAGAAAGGAATACATACAGACAGTACAGACAATCAAACAAAAGGGAAAAAATAAATGAACAAGCAACACCACAACAATACATTAAGAGAGTGGGAGAGAGTGGAGGATGGCGGAGGATGATTTGTCAAATGTGGTAGGTGGTCCTGAAGAGATTTTAAGAGGTTTTAAGTTGACTTTTGAATGAGCAGAGTGTATTGGCCAGAGTTTCGGATGGCCAGAAGGACGGAGTTCCAGAGGGTAGGGGCGGCGATGGCGAAGGCTCTGTCCCCCAGGGTGCGATACTTGGTCTTGGTGATGGAGGTGAGAAGGTTGGTATCAGCGGAGCGTAGGCGGCGAGTGGGGGAGTGGCGATGGAGGAGATCTGTTATGTACGAGGATGCAAAGTTGTTTAGCGCTTTGTAGGTGGTGAGGAGAATCTTGAAATTGATGCGAATGTGAATGATGTGAATTCATTGGAAGCCAATGAAGTTGACGGAGGATGGGAGTAATGTGTTCTCTGGAGGGGGAGTTAGTAAGCAGGCGGGCAGCAGAGTTTTGAACATATTGCAATTTTTGAAGAATAGTGGAGGGGAGGCCATACAGAATGCTATTGCAATAGTCGAGTCTGCAAGTGATGAAGGTGTGGATTAGTGTTTCGGCAGCTGAGGATGAAAGGGTGGGTCGAAGGCGTGCAATGTTGCGGAGGTGGAAGAAGGATGTTTTTTCCTGACACTGTTTGTGCGTGACTTGAAGGAGAGCGTGGGGTCCATGATGATGCCAAGGTTTCTGACCAGGGGGGAGGGAGTGACAGAGTGACCATCGATGCAAAGTGAGAAGTTCTGGGAGGTGGGGATGATGGTTTTTGGGCCGAAGATGATAATTTCAGCTTTATTGCCGTTGAGTTTGAGGAAGTTGTGGTCCATCCAGGTTTTGATGTCCTTGAGACAGTTGGTGAGAGTGGATAGGATGGCAGGAGTAATGGCTGTGGTGGTGATGTATAGTTGGGTATCGTCGGCGTAACATTGAAATTGAGGACCATGGCGGCGGATGATGTGACCTAGTGGGAGCATGTATAGGATGAAGAGGATGGGACCAAGCACTGAGCCTTGGGGGACTCCGTGTGAGACAGGGATGGTGTGGGATTTGTGGTTGTTGATGGAGATGTAGGATGAAGAGGTAGTGATTGAAGGTGTCAAAGGCAGCACTGAGGTCGAGGAGGAGGAGAATGGTGAGGGAGCCGGAGTCAGAGGAGACAAGGAGGTTGTTGGTGACCTTAATTAGGGCTTTTTCAGTACTGTGGTGGGTTCGGAAGCCGGATTGGAATGTTTCGTATAGGGTATTGGAGAGGAGGAATTGCTTGAGTTGTGTTGCAACGGCTCTTTCCAGTAGTTTTGAGAGGAATGTGAGGTTGGAGATGGGTCCGAAGTTGTTGGGGTCGTCGGAGTCAAGGCCAGGTTTTATAAGGAGTGGGGTGACAGCAGCAAGCTTAAGAGGTTGGGGAACGGTGCCAGAGTTTAAGGAGGAGTTGATGGTGTCTGTGATGAGTGGGGCGAGAGAGGTGAAACAGGCCTTGACAAGTTCAGAAGGCATGGGGTCCAGGGGGGAGGTGGAAGATTTCATGGTGGAGAGTATTTTGGAGAGGTCTGCTGTGGTTATGGGTCAGAAGATGGAAAGCCGGTGGTCAGGGGTTGAAGGAAGTGGAGGTTCTGAGTCAAGGCTTGTGGCAGAGGAGGTGGCACGCTGGTTGTGGATGATTTCTTTCTTGGAGTGGAAAAATTATAGGGAGTTATTGCATTTCTCTGGGGTGAATGTTTCCTGGGGTTTGAGGAGTTTATTTATGGTGGAGAAAAGAGTGCATGGGTTGGAGTATCCAGAATGAATGATACCAGGCAGAACGAGCTTTGTTGAGTGTTGATTTGTAGAGGTGCACGTGCTCTTTGTAGGTGAGGGCATGTACTGTGCGTGTACCGGTTTTGTTTTGTAGTCGTTCTAGTTGTCGAAGTTGTTTTTTGAGTTTGTGAAGTTCCGGGGTGAACCAGGGGGCTGAGTGAGTGAACATGACAGTTTTAGTTGTCAGGGGGGCCAGTTTGTTTAGGGGGGTAGACAGTGTGTTGTTGTAGATGTTGACGAGGTCCATGGGGGCTGAATTTACAGGAAAGATGAGGCCAGAGAGAGTGTTTGATATGCAGGTGGAGAGAGAAACTGGACAGATGGATTTAAGATTGCGGATTTTTTTGGATTCTGTGTTGGATTTTTGGATTTTGCGGTCCTCTTTGGGTTTGGGGGCGGGAATGTCAATAACAAGTGAGATGGCCAGGTGGTCAGAGATGGAGAGGTCGGTGCTGGAGTCATTGTGGATGTGGAGGCCAGTGGAGCAAACCAGGTCTAGGATGTGCCCACGGTTGTGGGTGGGAAAGTTAATATGTTGGGTGAAGCTAAAGCAGTTGAGTAGGTCCAGGAAGTCCATAGCGTTTTTACATTCCGGGGAGTCAATGTGGAGGTTGAAATCGCAGAGGAGTAAAATAGATTGCGAGATTCAAAATAGTGCATTGATGAATTCAGAGAGATCTGGTAGGTATGATGGGTTGGGTTTGGGGGGGCAGTAAATGATTGAAATGATGAGAGGTTTGGGGCCGGGTAGTTTGAAAGCCAGGTGTTCAAAATCATGGGGCAGCAGGGATGGAGAGTGGGGTGGGTTGGAGGTCATGATGGTAAACAGCAGCAATGCCCCCTCCTCCTCCTTAAGGAATATTCAATATTGTCACTTTTTGACCCCTGACCTCTGTAAGAGTTGAAAAAGATTGTTGAAAGGGCTTGAAATAAACTTTACTTTTTGGTAGGTCATTTATTTTGGAAGCATTTGAAATAAATCATGCAATAAATCAAATAATTAATATTCTAGTTTACTCCGACTAGTTTTTCCAGATGGCCTTCCCTAGCATTAATGCATTCACCACATACTTATTCTATAGTGCTGCTCCACCAATCATAAACATTCATTTTATCTGTATTCACAACAAGGCCTCAAATTAAAGGTTAGAAGACGTTGAGCAAGGCATCACTCCCCTGTCTTCCAGATGTAAGCCTTTACTTTGAAGCCTCGACATAATGCCAGATTATGATGTGGTGCCCCCTCAATAAAATGGATGGGTGATCATTTGTCTCCTTACATCACATGACAGTATACTTATAGTATATTTATATATTAGTACACAGTATAGAAATCCCAAAAATAGTTAATGCTAATACTGTATTAGTGCATGCCCCCCCCCAACCCCACACTCACACACACCTACCTACCTGTTCCTATTGGTCGAATGCTCAACAATAAGCTTAAGCGACTGTTGAATCGGCTTGGTGATGATGCTACATCCGTGTGTCCTAACAGGATGCGTGTCAGTTAATTCTTCGACTAAGTCAGCAGACATTTTGGGAACTAATTGGCCAGTAGACTCCGCCTCTATTTGATTGCCACACCCTGTGACTTACCAATGTTGGAGCAAGAAGTCAAAGGTGCTGAGAAAGTCATGGTGAAAATGTGTGTGTTGGGTGGATTTTCTGGATTAACGCAAGGGTGAACATTGAGGATTCTCATCCGTGCTATGGACCTTATCGGTGATTATCTATTTTATATCTATCGCTTTATATCCTGTGTCATTTACCTGTCAATCTTTACTATCTTGCTGCATGTGTTGCATTCATTTAATACAATTATAATTCAGAGCATCACCCTGGTCTCCTCCAATTACTAAAAATATTATTTAGACCAAGATCCTCACTGTACAGAGCAGCTGCTGTTCCTTCATGGAGCCCCAGCAGTAGGCTAGTGCTCCGTGCTCAAGGCACCGAAGGATCACTGACAAAGATTTTTGGGCTGTTCAGTAGAAAAGGCTGGAATGGTGCTTTCCTATTGTCTGCTCCTATGACCTATGTCGTGCCCATAACCAGAGATTAAAATGTCTGTTACCGGCAGCATAATGTCATTGTATGGAATATTGAGTAGTATACGTTGTAAGTATAGAAATATAATTATAATGATTATGAAATGTATAGAATCAAATTAATCTTAATTAATAGAGCAGTGATTTAAGGAATAGTAATCTATTAGGAAACTTGAAAACTTTCCAGATCGAGACAGAGGTGTTTCTTATTGGATTACACAGGATCCCAACATTATCTAAGGGTTTTTAATTGCTACTTGGCACTGGCTTTGGAGCAACCCTGCAATGCTAGTTAAAGTGTAGTGTGTAAAAATATTTGAATTGCGATACCAGTACTTCTCAGAATGTTTTATCAACAGGACCAAAGTACTACTGCTAATGTTTACATTTTGTAGCACGGCATGCTACAAAATGCACATGACTGGCGGAAGCAAAGGAAGAACTCAAAGGAAAGAAGATAATCTCAGAGGCGCTAAAGTGTGCTGATTCTTAATGGCTTCCAAACACAAGAAGGGTTCATTACCAACTGGAAGAGTGCCGCCAAAGGGATGATTTGATCACCAGTTCTTTGAATGTGAATTATGGTCTGTTACAGTTCAATGAGCTGCATGTGATTCACCACAGGGGATGAGGGACGCTCAATGCTGCAAGGATAACGGCAGATGAATGCTTGGAGGCCATTTTGAAATCCATCAATAACTAAAACTGCACTATTCTTTTTTAATAAAAAATGTGGGGTTTTATGGGACATTTTGAAAGACTAAAATCACGCACACACACACACGCACACACACACACACACACACACACACACACGCCGGCACATGCATGCTCACTCACTTGCACACACTTACTTACTCACAGACACATGCCAGCACTTCCCCACTTGACACAGTGAGTGTATGAGTCCTTCCCCAGTTCAGTGTGTGCTAATGCTAAACCAGAACAGTTCCCATGATGCAGCACTCTCCACTGAACCTGAACCATTCTCTCAATCTGCCACTCTCGCTTTTTCTCTTCAATCTCTCTCTCTCTCTCTCTCTCTCTCTCTCTCTCTCTCTCTCTCTCTCTCTCTCTCTCTCACTCTCTCTCCATACCCTCTTCAATTTCTGTTTTTCTTCATTACTCTGGCCCCATCGACACGGGCGAAAACAATCTTTTCAACTCCGTTTTGATGCGTTTTAGGAATACTCCATAAAGACGGGCTCATTGCAAAAACGCATCGAGCTGTAGAAACGCTGTAGTACATATTTAAGGCGCTGGATCTCCACAAAAAAGCCTGCGCTCATCCAGCCTGCGTGCTGTATAGAAACATACAGTTGAGGAGGAGATAACAGTTGCTAAACCTTTTAGATTAAGCAAAAAAACGTTGTAATGTACAGTTAGTAATTCAATTTACAAAGGGGCTGTATTCAAAGCTACAAAAATAGTACAAATCAAAAAATAAAATAAAAAATCAACGCAACTCTAACGTCGCCCAGCTGGTGGGGGGCGTCCACACGAATCATAAAACGAAAACACATAGGTCCATTTTATACTTATCCACCCTTGGACCTGGTTTCACAAAAAGCACAAGACATGTGTTTTAGCAAAAAAATCGGTTCCGTATGGACAGGGCCTCTATCTCACTCTCTCTCTCTCTCTCTCTCTCTCTCTCTCTCTCTCTCTCTCTCTCTCTCTCTCTCTCTCTCTCTCTCTCTCTCTCTCTCTCTCTCTCTCTCTCTCTCTCTCTCTCCCTCTCTCTCTCTCTCTGAGTGCCAACCTCTGTCTGCTACTCTCATCTCAGCCAGCTGAGAGTGAGAGGAGGCAGTGAGAAGAGAATGAGTTTTGGTTAAACATGGTGGATAACGGGAAGCTAAGGAGTGTGTCAGAAGTCATTAAAAAGAAAATCCTATTTTTTCCAGATCCAGGCGATTATACATTTGACGACAGGCCAACCAAGACGGTATTGGCGGGCAAGAGGGAGCCAATGACAGTGAGATGTCGAGGACAGAGAGAGAGAAGCAACTTATATTTGAAAACACAAGTATGAGCCAGACGGGCTGAATGCCACGAACATTTAGATTCTTCTCCAATTCCGCCTGTCAATCTTTCATTGATCTGCTCTTCTCTGTCATGGTGGGTGTAGTATTACCAAGCATTACTTCCTCTCTCCTATCCTTTATCTCTCTATCTCTCTCTCTCTCTCTCTCTCTCTCTCTCTCTCTCTCTCTCTCTCTCTCTCAATTTCTCTCTCTTTCTCTCTCTCTCTCTCTCTTTCTCTCCTCCTCTTTCTCTGTCACTCCCTGATTGTCTGTCTCTCTCGCTCTCACTCTCTCTCACATTAGTAAAGTTTATTTACATTAATACTTTTTGTTTTTATTTTTTTAAATATTTGTCTTATCTTTTTCCTGAATAAATATCTATACTTAGAGATCTGAATGGAGCAGTTCTGCTGCTGAACTGGATGCTTAGATGAACAGTAGGTCAGTTTAGCTTATATTTATAGATTTTTTTATTAGTATAGAGGATCTCATACTTCTAAACCTATAC
>NC_082392.1:20264149-20279149 GCF_031168955.1 Gadus macrocephalus | reverse complement strand
CGAGTTCCTCACGGATGGCTGAGCTTCTCACCCTATCCCTAAGGGAGACGCCAGCCACCCTTCTGAGAAAACTCATCTCGGCCGCTTGTATCCGCGATCTCGTCCTTTCGGTCATCACCCAACCCTCATGACCATAGGTGAGGATAGGAACGAAGATCGACCGGTAGATCGAGAGCTTTCCCTTCCGGCTCAGCTCTCTTTTCGTAACAGCGGTGCGGTAAAGCGAACGCAATACCGCCCCCGCTGCTCCGATTCTCCGGCCAATCTCACGCTCCATCGTACCCTCACTAGTGAACAAGACCCTGAGGTACTTGAACTCCTTCACTTGGGCTAAGGACTCATTTTCTACCCGGAGTAAGCCATCCACCGGTTTCCTGCTAAGAGTCATGGCCTCAGATTAGCGGTGCTGATCCTCATCCCAGCCGCTTCACACTCGGCCGCCAGCCGATCCAGTGAGTGCTGAAGGTCACAGGCGATGATCCAATGAGGACCACATCATCTGCAAAAAGCAGTGACGAGATCCTCAGACCACCGAACTGCAACCCCTCCCCACCACGACTACGCCTCGATATCCTGTCCATGTATATCACAAACAGGATTGGTGACAAGGCGCAGCCCCGGCGGAGACCAGCACCCACTGAGAACGAAACTGACTGGCTGCCGAGGACGCAAACACAGCTCTCGCTTTGGTAGTACAGAGATTGGATGGCCCTGAGGAGAGACCCCCTTACCCCATACTCCCGCAGCACCTCCCACAGTTTCTCCCGGGGGACCCGGTCATACGCCTTCTCCAGATCCACAAAACACATGTAGACCGGATGGGCATACTCCCAGGCCCCCTCCAGGATCCTTGCGAGAGTGAAGAGCTGGTCCGTGGTTCCACGTCCGGGGCGAAAACCGCATTGTTCCTCTTCAATCTGAGGTTCGACGCTCGGCCGAACCCTCCTTCCCAGCACCTTGGAGTAGACTTTACCAGGGAGGCTGAGAATTGTGATACCCCGGTAATCGGCACACACTCTCTGGTCCTCCTTTTTGAATAGGGGAACCACCACCCCGGTTTGCCACTCCTTTGGCACTGTACCCGACCCCCACGCAATGTTGAATAGGCGTGTCAACCAAGACAGCCCCTCAACACCCAAAGCCTTTAGCATTTCTGGCTGGATCTCATCAATCCCTGGGGCTTCGCCACTGCGGAGATGTTTGACTACCTCAGTGACCTCCACCAGAGAAATTGACGACGAAACACCATCAACCTTGAGCTCTGCCTCCAACATAGGGGGCGTGTTATTCGGATTCAGGAGTTCCTCAAAACGTCCGACGACCTCCTCAGTTGAGGTCAACAGAGTCCCATCCTTACTGTACACAGCTTGGATGGTTCCCTGTTTCCCCCTCCTGAGTTGCCGGATAGTCTTCCAGAAACACTTTGGTGCCGACCGAAAGTCCTTCTCCATGGCCTCTCCGAACTTCTCACACACCCGCTGCTTAGCCTCCGACACGGCAGCAGCTGCAGCCCTTTGAGCCTGTCGGTACCCTGCAACCGAGTCAGGAGTCCTCCAGGATATCATATTCCGGAAGGCCTCCTTCTTCAATCGGACGGCTTCCCTGACCACCGGCGTCCACCACGGTGTCCGAGGGTTACCGCCCCTTGAGGAGCCTAAGACCCTGAGGTCACAGCTAGCCGCCGCAGCTTCAGCAATGGAGGCTTTGAACACCGCCCACTCCGGCTCAATGCCCCCAACCTCCACAGGAATGCCGGAAAAACTCAGCCGGAGGTGTGAGTTGAAGATACCTAGGACGGGGGCCTCCTTTAGACGTTCCCAATTCACCCGCACTACTCGTTTGGGCTTACCAGGTCTATCCGGAAATTTCCCCCATTCCCTGATCCAACTCACCACCAGATTGTGGTCGGTTGACAGCATCGCCCCTCTCTTAACCCGAGTGTCCAAAACATGCGGCCTCAGATCAGATGACACGATCACGAAATTGATCATCGATCTTCGGCCTAGGGTACTCTGGTACCAGGTACACTTATGAGCATCCTTATTTTCGAACATGGTGTTCGTTATGGATAATCCATGACTAGCACAGAAGTCCAATAACAAACAACCGCTCGGGTTTAGATCAGGGAGGCCGTTCCTCCCACGCCCACGTGTCTCCATCGTTGCCCACGTGGGCGTTGAAGTCTCCCAGCAGAACTACGGAGTCCTCTACTGGAGCCCCATACAAGACTCCATACAGGGTCTCCAAGAAGGCTGAGTACTCTGAACTGCTGTTTGGTGCATACGCACAAACAACAGTCCCCCCTACAACCCTTAGGCGTAGGGAGGCGACCCTCTCGTCTACCGGGGTAAACTCCAACACTGCGGCGCTCAGCCGGGGATGTATGAGTATCCCCACACCCGCCCGGCGCCTCACGCCCTCGGCAACTCCGGAGAAGAATAGAGTCCAACCCTTATCCAGGAGTACGGTACCAGAGCTGAGACTGTGCGTGGAGGTAAGCCCCACCAGATCTAACTGATAGCGCTCCACCTCCCTCACAAGCTCCGGTTCCTTTCCCCACAGCGAGGTGACGTTCCAAGTCCCCAGAGCCAGCTTCTGCCGCCCGGGTCTGGTCCGTCGAGACCCCTGACCTTCGCTGCCACCCATTCTGCCATATGCTATGAATATTTTTTTTTTTTAAATAATATCAGTGTTGTGCAGGGAAAGGGGGGGACAAGTGGAGGAAGGCCCTTGCTTCCCCGGACCTCTGCACCAGCTGCTGGTGAGAATGTGTGAACGCAGAGCCGGTGGTAACACTTCCTCCAGGCTCCGGGGCCACCGGGTGGACACACCTGCAAGTGTGACTCATCCGTTTGGCAGAGGGAGTGACTCGCTGGGAGCCGAGGCAGGAGCAGAAACATCAGTCACTCATTTATCTATTTGTTTGTGTTGCATGTGTGTTTTGTGTGTGTGTTTGTGTGTGTATACAACTCGCTTTTGGTGTGACTATGTAACACTTTTTCACGAAAAGGGCAGCCTTTGTACACACACAGACAGAGACACACACACACACACACACACACACACACACAAACACACACACATACACACATACGCAAATACACACACAGGCACATACACGCTCTGAGCTGAGTGCAATGTGCATATTTGCATGAAATTGAAGTGGCGGTAGTGGCAATGAGAAACATGATTTTTCATGTGCTGGCATCCTTTCGGACCAGCATGCAGAATGCAGATATGGTAGGAAAACCTTTACCCGCTGGGCCGTGGAATTCATATTTGCGTGCGCTCCCGTGCTTTTTATGAGAAACCTATATGTGCTCCCGGCGTGGTGATAACCCCCGCTGGGCCTCCCACACACTCTGAGAGGTAATGTCTGTGTTTTAGGCGGATCCGTCTCCTCTTGTGTTCTTCTACCCTCCGTGTACGCTATTGTCGATCGTGTATCTTCTTCATTTACCTCTGGATGTTTGTTTCATCTGCCAACAGTAATATTGATGTAGATTGGTTCCTCCAACTTTACCGCTAAATTCATCAGGATGTGTTGAAATAAAGATTGTCTAGAAAGAGCCAATCAAATCGAAGTTCACTGGAGGATGAAATGGGCGGCCAGATAACAAGACTCTTACTTAAGTGTGATGTGTTGGCAACCTGGAGCTTTATAGAGGTCAGACTGCAGATTATTTTATGAATTTGAATGAACTTCTGTCTCAGCATTCTGTTTCTGTCTGTCTGGAGTCTTGTGGCCTCATAAAACCTTGTGAAGTCTTGTCTTGTATAGTGTAGTCGTGTAGGGTCTGGTCTTGTAGAGGCTGGTCTTGTAGCATCTGTTCTTGTAGGTTCTCCTCTTGTAGAGTCTCCTTCTAGAGCAGGGGTCTCCAGCTCAACTTACCTGGGGGCCACTGGAGGTAGAGTCTGGGTCAGGCTGGGCCACATCAAGTATTCCACAAAAGAAAGTAGCACAACTCACCCAATCTAAGTTAATGATCGGGCTATAATGAGATCACGTTGGCTATGCAATCGCTGACAACAGGGGACATTTCATAGTGGTTGGTGGAAACCGGGACATTTTAGCGTTCTTTGGCTTTTGTCGGGACTGAGGACAGATGTTGACACAAAATTGGGACTGACATCTGGTCACCCTATCACAAGTGATAAAAAAGCCTTGCAAGCGACTCAGCAAAAATGTGCGTTTGACAACAAAGCGCGGGCCACATTAACACTAGACTTTGATGTCAAGTAAGGGGCCACAAAATATCACCTGTTCTAGAGTCTCCTTCTAGAGTCTCATCTTGTAAAGTGTAAAGTCCGTTCTAGAGTCTCGTTCTGGATTCTCGTTCTAGAGTCTCGTCTTGTAGACTCTTGTCTTGTAGCATCTCGTAGAGTCTCATTCTAGATTCTCATTTTGTCTTGTATAGTCTCCCTAGAGTCTCGTTCTAGAGTCTCATTCTAGAGTCTCATCTCGTCTTGTAGAGTCTCGTCTTCTTAATTCTCATCTTAGAGAGTCTTGGAGAACCTAGAGAGTCTTGTCGGATAAAGGAAGTATACGTCTTCATCACAATTGGGAACTCGCTATAGACACTGTGTGTGTGTGTGTGTGTTTGTGTGTGTGTGTGTGTGTGTGTGTGTGTGTGTGTGTGTGTGTGTGTGTGTGTGTGTGTGTGTGTGTGTGTGTGTGTGTGTGTGTGTGCGTGCGTGCGTGCGTGCGTGCGTGCGTGCGTGCGTGCGTGCGTGTGTGTGTGTGTGTGTGTGTGTGTGTGTGTGTGTGTGCTTGTGTGTGTGGGGGGGGGATGTATGACAAGACTGTTTATCAGTCTCTCACACATGCAAATTGAAGAAAAGCAGGAAAATATGATGAAGTATTCCCTCTCTCTTCAATCCAAAAGAACAAGGTCTGGGCGATTTCATGGGAAATCATTAGCTGCGCTCCCAGCTAAGGATCCTTTATTAATCTGCGTTATGAAGCCCAGACCCATCTGCCTGTGGGAAGAGCCTCACCTCTGCGCTGCGCGGGGCATCCTGGATCGATAGCATCCCCTTCCAGGATATCATAGCCCGCTCACAACACCCCCCGCCTGAGGGGGGCTCGGCCCGTCTTAATCAGGCTTTCTGTGGAAGCATCCTCCCAGGCCTGGAGGTATCTGAGGGGAGGGGGTTTGTTTCCCTCCCGTCTGTTGTCTGGGTGGTCTCATCAAGGGTCCAATGTGGAGGGCGTGAATACGAGATGGCCCATCAGGAGGCAGAATCTGAATCATAAACTGGGCTTCCAGTGGATTTTATGAAACCATAATCAGCGGACCACCTGCGCTGGTGGTGTGTGTGTGTGTGTGTGTGTCCGCTGCAGGTATGTGTGTGAGTCTGTTGGATGGTGGTGAGCACACCACCCACACACGCAGACACACACACACATTCACATGTGCACACATGCGCCTATGCACACACACGCACGCACGCACGCACGCACGCACACACACACACACACACACACACGCACACGCACACACACCCACACACCTTCTCTACTTGTCTCCCCTCAAAAAACAGGTTTCCCTTCAATCTGAAGTTCACATCTTTCCTTTCTGTTAAACGTAAACCAAATATGTCATCATATCTAGTACATTTGTAAATCAAAACTCTTGCTAAGCTGACAGGTTCAAATGGGTGTGGCAGTCTACCTTACTGCTGATTGGCTGAATGGCAATGAATTGAATTGGTAGCCCTCAGGTAGCAGGTAGTCATTAGATTGCCTACACGCACAGGATGACACACGGTCCAGATGACCAACTAACCGACAGACTGGGCAACTGATTGCTGGAATAACATGTTGATCCAGCAGATGTTTGATGGAATAATAGGACATAATCTTTCTGGCTATTAGCCAATCACGCCACATTCCCTCCTGAATCCTCCGTTCATTATCCATCAAGACACTGTTCGCTGTCTGTGTACGCCTCATTAGGGGCACACAAGCTACCGCAAACACCCGGGTAAGGACTGATGGAGAATGAAGTTCTGTCTCTAAATAGACACAGACAGGGACGCACGCACGCACGCACACACTTACGCACACACACACACACACAGCCAGGCTATGCTAAACATGCATATATATAGCTGGGCTCCTATGCATGATAACATGTGTTTATTTGATGATAACGTGTTGGTAGTGTTATTCATAGTGTTGGTGTTTACTGATTCACCAGCTGGGAAGGAAGGTGCAGGCATTACAATGGAGGATTGAACAAGCCATTTTGAACTGGACAAACGCTGTGTGTGTGTGTGTGTGTGTGTGTGTGTGTGTGTGTGTGTGTGTGTGTGTGTGTGTGTGTGTGTGTGTGTGTGTGTGAGCTGTGAGTGTGTTTCGGCACTCAGTTCAAAAGGGAGACCAGAGGTACTTGTATAACTGAAGCAAAACACGATGAGCGATTTACTAAAACACACACGCACGCACAAGCACGCACACACACACACACACACACACACACACACACACTTGTGGGTGTGTGTTTGTTATGTGTCAGATTAAATGTCTTGTCCCATGAGTGTATGTCCCCTGTTGAGGCAAATACGAGTACACACATTCAGACACACACACACACACACACACACACACACACACACACACACACACACACACACACACACACACACACACACACACACACACCACTTGAATATTCATGTCAAGCTGTTGCACTCCTGGTCACGATCAAAGTGTGTGTGTGTGTGTGTGTGTGTGTGTGTGTGTGTGTGTGTGTGTGTGTGTGTGTGTGTGTGTGTGTGTGTGTGTGTGTGTGTGTGTGTGTGTGTTGACAAATCAAGGGATGAACAGGTAAATACTGTTGTTGAACTCCTCTAATTATTTTCCCTTTGTTTACTTTGTTCACTCCCAGTATTTTCTGCTATGTGTGAACATTATCTTTAATACCTTTATACAAGATGTATGTATGTGGGCCTCAGTGATGTCAGTCCACTCCTATTGTTGTCTTTTGTTCATGTGTATTCTCAGAAACACCTGCTCTGAGAATACACAGAGCCGGATATAGCATTAAATAATGAAAAGACCAAAGAATACATGACTGCGGTTGAGCAGACATGTATTACTGTTGAGAGGCTGAATAAAATGGGTTAGTTCAACAATGTTTAGCGGCTAGTTTTACAACAATGATTACTGCCATGAACGTCCAGGCATCCAAACTGAAAGTCAAAAGTGTAGCAGTATACCGCTCCTTTGGTGGCTTATTAGAGAAATCACACATCTCAATGGCAGCTAATAAAGCTACACAATAGGACAATTTTAAAGAACATCCTTACTTACTATCGACACTGATATATTGTTCTTCCTTCTTCTGACAAATGTACTTACTGTAAGTCGCTTTGGATAGAAGCTTATGCTAAATGCCCCCAATGTAAATGTTAATGTAAATGTAAGAAGCGCTCCTCTGAGAACTCCTCAGAGTAGCGCTTCTAATGGGCGGCACGTTCTCCATGGGAAGCAAAAATGGGAGTTGTGGAGGGTGAACAGGAAAGGGGACAGCACAGACCCTAGGGGGGATCTGTGCTAGCTTGAGTGGCTGAACGGTGTTGGAGAAGTACTGGAGAAGTGGAGGAACGTGACAGCACTGCATCCTGCAGTGCTGGTCTGACTCTCCAGATGTTTGTAGGATGCATGGCACATCATGATGATAGCCTCATCGACAGCGATGTTTGCCTTCAAAACCGCACTGGACCCAGAGAGTCACTCACTAAGGGAACTGAGGGGTATTCCATCAAAGTTCGCTAACGAAAGCGGCGCTTAGTTGATTATGCCCAGTTAGAACTAACGCCATCTTCCACTTGAGGCTAAAGCCATTCCATCAGCACAGTTCAGCTTCGCCTTGCTCAGGCTAGTTCAAGCCAGGCTTACGTTATCGTGGCTTACGCACGCTCACGAGATATGTAACCAGCCCAGAACCGTGAACATCGAATCATGGATCAAATGTCCGAAAAGGACTGAGTGGGATCTTTTCCAGAGGCAAACAGAAGCTGCTTGTGGAGGTCTATGAGGAGTACAAGCATATAATAAATCAAAAAGGGAACACCGTAACCATTGATAAAGACAGGGAGGCTGACTTGCAATAATATCGCCGACCTTCTGAATGAATAAGTAGTATTAAGCGTAACATATTTAAATTTAACATTGACGGTAGCTTTGAATTCAGGGAGATAGTCTGGAGGTAATGTGTCAGACTTGCGCCCGGTCACCTGGGGTTCAATCCTCACCTAATTAGTAATTTAGGAAGGATTACTAGAGAAATCAAACAACTTTTATTTTCCATTTCTTTGAATATTCTAAATTGACTAACCATAGTATTTATCTCAACAGAGTTGGTCTCGGCTGCCTGCCGAGAAACTCACCTGAATGGAATTTATGTGGCTGACATTTCCCATGCAGCAGTGTCTTCATTACACTATCAGTAACATTAATATTAACATTAACTTTACCCTGTTAATTTTTATTTTTTTTGCAAGTTATATTTGGGTTCTAGGGATAATGTAGGACATATTTATTCGATAAAAAGTCATTTGTAAGCCCTCTTTTCTCTGATATAAAGGAAATTACAAAATTTAGCCAACGCCAAAAATTGCAGGACATACTCAGGACCCGGACTCGCTTCGTCCGAACCACAGGGCAAATGCTAGACCACTCACCCTGCTAATTCAAAAATTAGACAAAATACATAGAGTTGGCTGAAAATGTGTTGAGAAAATACCCACGATAACAATAGATAGCAATTCATTTAATTATTTTCTTTGCATAATTTAATATTAGACCCTTAGTGAAAGTATACGCTGTTTGTACTACATATATGTACATTTATGACAAAATCGTGCGGACTAGACAGATGGACTTCTCTGAAACACCGCTCAAGTAAGCCTGACAGTTAGCCTGGTACCGACCAGGTTAGTTTGGTCGGATAAATTGCCATGGTTACATAGCAGAGATTCCCTTAAGCCACGTTAATGGAATGCAACTCTAGCTGAAAGTAGTGTGGCTTGGCGAAATAAACCCGGCTTTGCCATTAGCTTGGTTGATGGAATACCCCTTTGGGGTGCTGCAGGGACAGCCTCTCAAAGTACTTCTGTCCCGGTGAGCTTTTGGGGCACAGACCGAGTGTTGCAGGTCAAATACTGGTGGAAGTTCGTCAGAGTTTTGGAGACCTTTAAAATGGTGACCATGATGAATATGCTGGGGTGTTTCTCTCTGTAATCCCGCAACAGTGGAGTGGATGATGTCACTCTCTCCATCCAACCCTACACTGCGACATAACTAATGACAGTAATGGCGCGTGAGGCTTCTCGTGGCAAATAGCCTGGCCGCAAACTGGCAACCAGTGGCTCTAATTCCGGGGTACGGAGGCGTTCCTTTGCAGTTATAAGTTCTTGGGTTACACCATCTGGAGATTACAAAGACAGGGAGCCGTTTCCCTCTCCTCACCTCTCGGTTTATCTCCGCTGGCTGGCACCAGCGTAGAGCTGGCCGGTTCCACCTCACAGCAGTGTGTTCCCGTTCAGCCAAACCTCCGTGAAGCACAACGTACCAGACTCTCGGTGCATACGCAGGTCTCCCATCATCGCTGATGGTCTAGTGGTGCCAGCGCTCTGACGTTACTACATGACGACAGAGGGCTGGTAGGGCTGATATTTTTCTCCCCACGATCCCATTGACCCGCGTCTGTGGGTCTTAATCTCGGCAGTAGTGTTGGCTCGTTCGTTCGCGAACCGGTTTGAATGAACGAGTCTTTAAAACGAACGAACCGAACCGGTTCGTCTCTCTCGTTTGTTCGGTCGTCTCGTTCACCATTCGATTCACCGGAAACTCGACTGAACGAACGAACGAGTTTCCGGTAGCACTAACTCCACTGAGTCTGACTGACTCAGATGAGAACCGTGCAATGGCATGCATTCCATGATGCAATTCACCGTTACCGGAAACTAGGCTGAATCGCGAGCGACTCCTCCACGTTCAGTCGAGTTTCCGGTGAATCGATTCACCGGAAACTCGACTGAACTGGGAGGAGTCGTTCACGAATCGTATGTTCGTTCAGCCTGGTTTCCGGTAGCGGTAAATCTCATCATGGAATGGACCCCATTGCACGGTTCTCAGCTGAGTCAGTCAGACTCAGTGGAGTTAGTGCTACCGGAAACTCAATTGAACGAACGAACGATTCGCGAACGACTCCTCGTGGCGAACTGAATCACGCGAACTGGGTCACTGAAACGAATCATTCAATCCACCACTACTCGGCAGCTCAATCCATGGATGTTGCTTCTACCGGATGGGCAAGGAGCGCTTCACGAGAACACACAAACGTCCGGCAACCGGGTGTGGCGATTGTTCTAGCTGGACTCAAAATTAACCTCTAACTGGCTGAAGGAAGACTATGAAAAACGTTCGACACGTACTAAAGCAGAACATTATTGCCTCGACAAAGAACCCAGCCCAGTACAAATGTAGGAGTTTGTGTGTGTGTGTGTGTGTGTGTGTGTGTGTGTGTGTGTGTGTGTGTGTGTGTGTGTGTGTGTGTGTGCATACTTGATGGTACGTAGATACAAGTGTGTGCGGGCCATGTGTCAGTGTGTGTAGCTGTGGGCGGCAGCCTGCATGCCACAGACGGCAGATTTAATGGTGTTTTACCGGATTAGCGGCTTAGCCTGAGTGAGGAGGCAGCGTGGAGGGAACAGGCTCCTCATGCCATCGCCCAAAACGTGCCTTTAATGGACAAACATGCAGCAGACAGCAGCAACAAACTGAGGGCTAAACATGGCTGGGGGAGCCACTGTTGGGACTGAAGGGCTCGGTAGAAGGAAGGGAAGAAGGGAGAGTCTGAGAGTTTGGGAGCCAACTAAAACAAAAACGATTTGTGTACAGAGAAATGAATAAGGAACAAATGAAGAAAACAATAAAAAAAAGAGTTAACAGCCTTCTGAAGACATTCTAAACTAGTTAGTTTTTCAAGGTCTAGTTCACTTTATTAACATTGCCCTCACCAGCCCCTGTAGTGGATAAAACCCACGGCCTAATACTCTAATACTAATAATAATAATAATAATATCTTTATTTTATAGTGCGCTTTTCAGATACCCAAAGTCGCAAATTACAAAGTCATAGAGGGGGGGGGGGGTATTACAGACAGGGGGACAGTACAAGCAGGACACATTTACATTTACAGGCAAAGAAGGGGGGGGGGGGTATTACAGACAGGGGGGACAACACAAGCATACACAGCACAGGCAGAAAAAACAGAGTTATTGAGATGTACCAGGGGGTAGAAGTGTAGGCAGTTGGGTAATGGTGGCTAGGGATAGGGAAGATCATAGGCTTGGGTGAAGAGGTATGTTTTGAGGCGGGACTTGAATGTTGTGAGTGAGGGAGAGTGGCGAACAGATTGGGGGAGGGA
The DNA here is from genome assembly GCF_031168955.1 of Gadus macrocephalus. Lineage (NCBI taxonomy): Eukaryota > Metazoa > Chordata > Actinopteri > Gadiformes > Gadidae > Gadus > Gadus macrocephalus. The sequence goes on along the minus strand of NC_082392.1, from coordinate 20,267,708 downwards.
ATTCCAGAGTCGGGGTGCTGTGCGTGAGAATGCTCTGTCGCCAAACGTTTTTAATCGGGATGTTGGTGTAGTCAGGGTGAGAGTGGAGGAGGAACGGGTGGCTCGGGAGGGGCGGTGGGGGAGGAGGAGGTCAGACAGGTAGGGGGGGGGGCTAGGTGGTGAAGAGCTTTGAAGGTGAGGAGGAGTATTTTGAAGTTGATGCTAACACACAGTGGCGTAACAAGGCAACGACGGGCCCGTATGCAGGATGTTCAAGGCGGGCCTTGTTGACGGGGGGGGGGGGTTCGGAGCGATTGTTGACGGGGGGGGGGGGGGGTACGGAAGAACTGCACACCAAAGGACCAAAGACACAATACAAACTAAAAGGCAATGCCCGATCATTTGAATAGATAAAAATGTGCTTACTTACATCATAGCTGCATTTTCCGGGCTTTCCTCTGAGCGAAGTTGTCAATTAAGTCCTTCACGTCCAGGTGAGGCGCACGGGCATTCTCAATTGAGAGTATCGTAAGTGGAACATTTCGAAGACCGACGGGCGGGCCCCTGATTGGCCCGGGCCCGTACGCGCCCGCATGCCCTGCTTACCGATGGTTACGCCACTGCTAACACATTACAAGAGGTCGAGAAGGACTAGGGTTGAATGATCAAGGCTTTATTGTCACTGCAGAGAGTAACAACATCACGTGAGTTGGTTTCGAAAGAACTCGCGAACAGTCTCGGAGCTCCAAGTTATATCCTAATTGTGTGGTCTCCCCCAAGATGTCCTTGGCCAATCACAATGCTCTATGCTACGGGCCCGCCCTGTTCGCCATTAGCATTTATGTCCCGCCCACGACGTCTAAAAACCATTCCATACAGTAATTCAAGCATTACGTACAGAAGGGTGACATATTAAACATTAGTTGCATGAAGTTACATGTTATACATTAGTTATATATGGCTGGCTACAGAGGGATGTCTGTCTGATCCTCTGAGCTGTTGAATAACAATGGAACAAGGTCTGGAGCCTGTCCCTCCCCCCCTGCTGGTAAATTTTTTTCCACTACTATATATCAACATTTGGCAAATATCCTTTTAAGCCTTCATTATTTTCTACCACACCACACCAGCCAATCAACTCTCGGTATGTAAAATAGGTATCCCCTGGTAACCTTATTTACCACATCGGACAGCCTGGGCTCAGCAATTTAAACTATAAATGACTCTTGTGCCCGGTGCAAATCTAAAAAGGGTTGGTCTGAAGTAGCCTAATTACCCGTAGGTGTGGTTTGGGCGTAACGTGCAATAAACCAATGAGAGTGCCATCTACCATCTGAACGAAAACTTAACACACACATGATATGCGGTAACTGTGGTTCTATTTAATGATATACGCAATACATTATAAACATCGTTTCTTATCAGTATTGTATGCATTATCGTTATCGACTTGTGTTCCTAATATGCATGGGCCCCCCCGTAAATATACATTGCCATGGATGGTATTATGCGTTACGTGTTTAGTTTGCGTGTGTTTAAACAGACGCTCACACGCGCGCCTGCATTCATTCATTCTTTTACACATACACACACGCGCGTCGGCATTCATTCATTCTTTTTAACACTCACTCGCGGTAAATCAATGTTCTCTCACAAACAAATCCTCATCAATCCTAATAGTTATGGGCATGTACACGATGTCTGCGTCAAGAAAATATGTGTTTGCTGTACGGTGTTTGCAGATGCATTGATTTAAAAGTACAACTTATTACCGCTTCTATCAGCTGTTCTCTCCCAAATAATTGACCAAGAATGTGCGGCTAGGTAGATGAGAGAAGCAAAGTGTATGCGCGAGGTGCACAAGCAACATTATGCATGCACCCTTAAAATAGCATCTGAACAACGCGCCACTGACTTTAAACCAGGTATTTCCTGTTTTGTGGCGCAAGTGGTTTCTGAAACTGCAAAATAGCACCAGGGAACGTTTGCCCCAGATCACACCTCCCCCTTGCGCCGAACCGCCCCTTGGGGCGCAAGATCATTCCCTTATTTACCGACGTGTGGCGCAGGAGGGAAAAGAACGCTCTGTGCCAGTTGAAAACTAGCAACGACACATGCGCCAGGGAGAAAGTCAATTGCGCCTGATGCAAGATAGGGCCCTAGGTGATATGTGATTAATTTCAGCAGCTGAAGAGCATTTGCATTTTTAGAAAAATAGCGTTTTAACAGGCAGGCTTTCAGTTGTAACTGAAACAATATTTCAATAGTGAAAAATGCTCATCGTTATTATTTTTTTGAAGCCTTTATGAGTGCAGATATTCAGGTATTATAAATAATCATGCACGGTATTATTTGCATGAGGGTCAGCGGGCCACATTTTCCCATCATTTCCCATATAAAAGAGATAAATTGAAATAAAAGAGATAAAGAGAAATCGGAGAGGGCAACAGAATGTTTATCAAAAAGTGGAAAAGATGAACATGGAGTATTTATCCGGTTTCGAGAAGTTGAATGACGAGGCATGACTGGGTGCCATACTCGTTGGCGACGCCTGTTAACAAACCATAAGTTAACGACAGGGCGGAGAGAGGGGACGAGCTAGGGATGTGACAGGATGAGGAGGAGAGAGGGATGGAGGGGGTTTCAAAAAAGAACAGGAGAGAGGGAGGGTGAAGGAAGAGAGTCAGTCAGTTAGTTCCTGGTGGGGCCTCTTGGACCAGATCAATATTGTAAATAAGAAACTGTTCTTAATGTTTTATCTGGAAAAATAAAGGTTAAAAAAAAAAAAGTCAGAGAAAGGTGGAGATTGATAAAAGAGACAGAAAGACGACGACAGAGAAAGAGAGCAGAAAGAGACAGCTGGGATCGTGTGAAAGAGGAGGTAGAGTAGAGAGATGCAGAATGATAGAATAAAGATCAGGACAAAAGGGAATCATACATGTTTAATTAGCCTTGCATGCTCAGGGGACAGGATTATACCCCTATGGTTAGGGTTCTCTTCCCTGTTCATGAGCTGGACAGAACAGTTTGACGTCAGGTTCAGGTTGTAGAACAAGACCCGACGTTACGCCTGGGTAACCTTCTTCTGATTACTGTGTATGTACCCCTCTACGCATGAGTCCTTCTGTGTTTTAGCTTTTATGGTGGTTTATCAAACCACCATTTGATAAACTGCCTCCACCTCCAGGTATTTATAATAGTTTCCAAATTAACACAGAGTGGCTAAATAGAGTCTAAATAAGACTAATGCAAAACACCATGGATTACTACTTCCTGCAAATGTGAATGTTGATTAAAGTCCCCATTACTCAGCTGTCACAACACAACACAGCGCAACGCAATGCAACACCACGACATAATGAAACACAACAAACAACACAGCGTAAAAAGAAAGACCACAAAACAGGGCAATAACATAATAAAGCAAAACCCAAAGCAAAAACATAATGAAACCCCCCACCAGACACCACAACACAAAGGGTATAAAAGGAGATGGAAAAGGGGGAGGGAAACCAAACGAGTTTTGAGTGTAGGGGAGAGAAAGATAGCAGAAAGGGAAGGACAATGGAAAGAGGAATTA
>NC_082392.1:20259149-20261649 GCF_031168955.1 Gadus macrocephalus | reverse complement strand
GGCTTGGCAACAGTCCCTGTCTAGTTGCTGGACTATTTTTGTTGGCCAAGCCAAATAAATGATTCAATAAACAAATAACAAAAAATCTGTTGTGGCTTATTACTTTTAACTAATACATGTCCTTGTTAGAAATGTAGAATAAAAGCTGAATCACACTCCAGGTCATGTTGGCCTGGGGCCTCCAACCTACGACAGAAACATAGAACCGCTCTTCAGGGTAAGAGCACTGGTAGGAAGATTATTGCTTAACTATCTTTTATATCTGATATTATGTAGAGGACAGACAGACACACAAGGGGGGAGATAAAATACAAACAGAGGACGGGGGAGAAACTAGAAAGACAGACAGACAGAGGACGGGGGAGGAACTAGAGAGACAGACAGACAGACAGAGGACGGGGGAGGAACTAGAGAGACAGACAGACAGACAGAGGACGGGGCAGGAACTAGAGAGACAGAGAGACAGACAGAGGACGGGGGAGGAACTAGAGAGACAGACAGACAGAGGACGGGGGAGGAACTAGAGAGACAGACAGACAAAGGGAAGGGAACAAGAGAGACAGACAGCCAGACAGACAGAGGAGGAGGGGAGCTAGAGAGACAGACAGACAGACAGAGGAGGAGGGGAGCTAGAGAGACAGACAGACAGAGGAGGAGGGGAGCTAGAGAGACAGACAGACAGACAGAGGAGGAGGGGAGCTAGAGAGACAGACAGACAGAGGAGGAGGGGAGCTAGAGAGACAGACAGCCAGAGGAGGAGGGGAGCTTGAGAGACAGACAGATGAGGGGGGGGGGTGAACTATAGAGGACAGACAGATCTGGTTTAAGAGGACATCCACAGACACAAGCTTGTGTATTCCCTTGTAAATGGACAGCAAGAGCGACACCAATATCCCTCCCCGGGGATGGTTCTTATAATATTTGTAAATCCCCCCCCCCCCCCCCCCCAAACACACACACACACACACACACACACACACACACACACACACACACACACACACATCAGTACTGTCAATATATCATGTGAGGTTTAACAAAGCCATCCTCCATTGCTGTAGGTGGAAATGGTGGAATAAATACCTGCAGTGTTTTCATTTTCCTTTGCACTAAACCAGTAGATTACCTTCCTTTGCACGAACAGTACATTCTTAGAATGGGTTGCCTCAGTAGGATTCAAACCTGTAACCCTTCCAGGGTTATGCCATGCTCCGCCAGCTTGTTCTATCGCCATTTAGTGTCTTTGTCGTCATACATCATCCTCAATATTGCTAATGTAGACATCAACAAGAGGCTGATCCCGGGCACGCTGGTCATAGGTCACCCAGGAGGTCAAACATCAACAACACATGAAAAAATCGATACTCTTTACGCTGCCTTGGGTCACCACGTGGCGTGAATATCAGAGCAGCTGAAAGATGCAAATTTAATTCCTAACGTCTTATTTAATGTGGCTTTGCAAGTGGTAAGAAAATATTTGAAATGAACTACTGATGCAACAGGCCACAGGAATCCATCTGTTCTCTCATTCAAGGTTTTGTGTTTCATCGTATTAACTTGGGTCATTGCTGTGATAAAAAAAAAAAAAAAAACGCCCACTATTGACCTCCTCCCTCTCCTCTTTCCGGCCAGTCCACGTCCTCATCTCTCGCCATCCAATTTGTCATTCTCTCCTCCTCTTTGTCTCGCCAAAAATCCATTCTCTAGTCTTCATACTGTTCTCTCTGTATGTGTGTCCTCTCTCTCTCTCCCTCCCTCTCTCTCTCTCTCTCTCTCTCTCTCACTCTCTCTCTCTCTCTCTCTCTCTCTCTCTCTCTCTCTCTCTCTCTCTCTCTCTCTCTCTCCTCTCTCTCTCTCTCTCCTCTCTCTCTCTCTTCTCTCTCTCTCTCTCTCTCTCTCTCTCTCTCTCTCTCCCTATCTCTCTGGTAATTCAAAGCAGTCGCTGCAGTTATTTAATCCAAAGGGACTGTAAACAAAGCCATGTCTGACAGAGCCAATTGGAAATTGTACAGGGGACATGGATTTGGTGTGTGTGTGTGTGTGTGCGTGTGCGTGCTTCTGCAGGTATGTATATGTGCACTGCATTCCTGCATGTGTGTATCTGTGAGAGGGAGGCTATTGGGTGATCTTCAGCTATGTAATAAACGAATGAGTGGCTGGAGTAGTTATTTAATGGCCAAGTGTGTGTTTGTGTGTGAGTTTGTGCGTGTGTGTCACCTGTGTGTGTGTGTGTGTGTGTGTGTGTGTGTGTGTGTGTGTGTGTGTGTGTGTGTGTGTGTGTGTTGTGTGTGTGTGTGTGTGTGTGTGTGTTTGTGTGTGTCTGTGTGTGCATGCGTGTGTGTGCTTGGTGCTGAGAAGATGTCTTCAAGGCCAAATTGACATCAAATGGTTAAATTTGCCCTACTTGTCTTCATTGATTACAGCGAGCGAGTAATTGCATCTGCAGTGGGAGACACAGGGCCGGGGAGAGGGGGGTGAGATGGGGGTCCGTCTGTAATTG
>NC_082392.1:20240197-20259049 GCF_031168955.1 Gadus macrocephalus | reverse complement strand
GTTAAAGATCATCAATGTAAACGGTATACAGCTGTGGACTCTCAAACTCTGAACCAATGAAATCTGCCGTCCTCTGTCCCTCCCTTTCCTGTTGGCTAACTCGCTCTCTGTTTTCCCTCCTCTGCGGCCAAGCTTGCTGGATATCACGTCACACGCAGCCTGTCTGCCACAGCTGAGAACCCTGGCTTCTGTTCGCACTGAAGCGCAGCAAACTTCGCAGAACAAGTGAGGAGGAAGACAGGCCTTAGATGGCTCCTGGTGGAAAAGAGAGAGCCTGTCGTTTTGTTATTGTTTTGTTTTCAGCTCAAAGTGGGGAGCAGGAGGTAAGCTGGCTAAACTGATTCCTATCCCAAATGCCATTAGAGTTTTAATACACAAATTTAAATTGGTGTTTTCCAGCCATGTAGAAAGACAATGTTAGTTTAGATAACTTGTTCAATTGATTGCTTTTTAAAAAGGCTAACATTTTAATTAGGTTTTAATTAATAACAGGCGCAGATGTGAACATGGCCCCGAGGAAGCTAAACGCCACGCTTTAGAAAATGAGAATGTGTTTGTACTTGTTTTGGTTGTGGACATAAGGGACATTAAAAAGGCAGAAAGTAGGGATTTTTACATGGTGCAGGTTTTTACTTAGTATTTGTCAATCAACCAACACACAGAGACAAATATGTTGTTCTGGTTGTCTCTCCATAGCCATCACTTACAGACCTAATAAGGGAATATCGTTTTTGGGATCATCACGAAGGCACAAGAAGGCAGCTTCCCAATGCCATTCCAAAAACTCTCCAAAAGCTCTTCGAAGCTCTTCAAATACAAACCCCTAAGTCTGCATGAGGAGGAGTTGGATTTGGGGACCGTATACGTGCGAATGTGACCCTTCCTGCGGTAATAAGGGCGGACTTTAAAAGGTCATCCACACACCCAGAGCATCGATCGTCCCTGGAGCCGATTGATTTCATACCTCCGAGCCCCCCTCCCCCCGCCCCCCTCTTCACTGGAACGCTGGAAGGGCTCCTCTGCAACGCGTGAATTTAATGACACAACCCTCTCTTCCCCCCCCCCACAGGACGCTCACCATAACGGAATGCCAATTAGGAAAGGTAGGAAGGAAATGCCAAGTACACTAGACGGAGGACCTGAGGTGACCCCCCGGTGCCCAGACCCATCTCAGGGAGGCCGTGCCGCTCATGCAGCGACTCGTATACCCGTCCCGTTGCCCCGGCGCTGACAAGCTGGCACGCCGTCAACGTGAGCTATGGTCGGGGGCAAAGGATCAGGGGGGGAGAAGGGAGCTCAGCCTGCGCACTCGACTGCCGTCACACGGCCCACTGTTCAGAGCGGAGTGCAGGCAGTCCGAGAGGCAGCATACAGGAGCGTGTGGCCGCCGCCGCAGCCAGCCAGTACCGCTCCGAGCACGCCACGTCCCTTGTAAACTGTCAGAGTCGTAGGCGTGTGGACACTTCAGTTCTTATCACAACAGGTGCGTTCAGGTGTGTCTTTTCAAAATGGGGTTTCAATGTCACTTGGTCGAATGTACAAACTGTACCAGACACCATTCATTGAGTTGGAGAATCGGCAGCAACATCCGGATGACTTGAGGTGCTTTTTGCGATGCGTGTTGAAGGTAATAAGGTCAGGAAAGTTTTCAACTCTTTGTGGCCTTGGGTAGAACCTTACAGCCGGAATACCCAAAGGACCGCCCAGCCACCTCTGACCAACACATCCTGATGGAATGACTTGATTCACAGGGAGCCACATCATTTCTCGGTCGACTGTCCTCTCATCTGACCTAATGTTGTTTTGTATTGTTCTTGGTCAGTAAAGCTGCAACTGTAAAAAGAAAAAGAAAAAAAATAGGATTTCTATTTTCTTTCAGTGCATTCTAAACAATTCTTGTTTAAATCATCGCAACAACATTTTTACGTAGGTTCAATATTTGAAGCTTTACAGTTTAGACCAGTACCTGGTAGAGAAAACATTCATCTAGCAAAGTATATTTTGCGACCCCTCAGCCAAGTGAGAAGATCTTCAATAAGATACGATGACGATTCTTCAGCCACCCAAAGCACAGTGCACATCTCATGAGGTCAGAGTGTGTGTGTGTGTGTGTGTGTGTGTGTGTGTGTGTGTGTGTGTGTGTGTGTGTGTGTGTGTGTGTGTGTGTGTGTGTGTGTGTGTGTGTGTGTGTGTGTGTGTGTGTGTGTGTACAAGCAAATCAATACAATTACATCAACTCTTTGATCTCAGGGAAACCCTGCTAATCCCTGAACACACACACACACACACACACACACACACACACACACACACTACCCTGCTCATCCAATGGAAGTCATCTAGCTAATTAACCGGCAAAGAGATACAACGAGGTTCAAGCAGACTGAATTTTATTGACAGAGCCTCTCTCTCTCTCTCTCTCTCTCTCTCTCTCTCTCTCTCTCTCTCTCTCTCTCTGCCTGTGTATGGTGTGCGTCTTTGAAAGGGAATTACAATCCAGCCAATGACAACACCGAACGTACCACTATGGCCAACGACATCACCGTGGTCCTGTCCCGTCAACTCAGTCCCCTGCTGTGCGTTCACAGCAGCGAGCTGCTGAGCATCTTGGTCCTCTCTTAAGGTGCGGCCACACCAGACACGTATCTCGCATACTTTTTACGCGAGATACGCGCGTATAATGTTGCTTGACCATTTTGTGTCAAAAATGGTTGCATACGCGCAATACGCGCAATACGCGCTATACCTGTCCCTGAGTGACTTCCACCTCCTGCGACATACGTCCACTGACAAGAACATATATACATATTAAGTTGTGTAACCTGACAAGCGGGACAGTCTGTTGTAGTAGTATCACTTAATATTACTGCTAACTGGTGCTACCGCTAACCGGCGCTAACTTTTTTCATAGTAGAACACAACCGATAGCTGAAGCCAAGCAAAATACACACACACATTATTCACTGATCTTACCAGGAACGCCAATATCCTCTGCCACGTCGACCCACGCCCTCTCTGTTTTGTTCCTGTCCCTGTACGACACCATCGTGGTGTCGTACAGGACAGGACGGCCGCACACGGCGACGATGATATTTTGATCCACCTCCATTTCTGTTCGTGTAGTGTCTGTAGTGTTGATCAGCAGAGAAATAGTCCGCCAAGACGTTGAGGTTGCTTAGTAACCAGAGACTCTGTCCATGCAAGTGAACGGAGCGTTCCCTCTTCGTCATAACTATCAAACCAAACATCCTTCACATTCACCGAGCGAACATTATGAAAGTAAAATGCACATTTCTCGCTAGAAATGTTTCCATAAAAGCATTTAATGGCGTAACTATGTTACTATTTCCACACAGAATAAAGAAAGATGTCGGCCGTATGCTTCTGTCCAAGCTCACTACTCTCTGCCAGTGACGTCGGGTCAAGCTCAACGCTGATTGGGCAATACGGCTAATCGTCATGCGTATGAGCTTAAAAAGTTTGATTTTTTGAACTCTTGAAATGTACGCGATATACGCGATATACGCACTATACGCGCGTATAGCACGTAAATATACGCGCCTCATACGCGCAATACGCGCGTACAACGTTGCTTATACGCATATTACGCGTAATACGCGTAATACGCGCGTATACCAATGGTTCCCTATGGAAAAAATGGCGATTTCATATGCGAAGTACGCGAAATACGCGTCTGGTGTGGCCGCACCTTTAGAAGTAAACCCCTTTTGATATGTGAAGAGATTGGTTAGCAGAGGCACGCCCCTCTCGGCCGACGCATCTGCCACTGTTTGATGCAGTAAAGAAAGTCTATGGTCTGGGAACCTGTTTCCATGATGTAGAATGAAGAGCAGCGCTCGTAGCAGAAACCCATAGTGCTGCTCTTCATACTACATCATGGAAACAGTTCTTGTCACAACTGTTTACAATTCACACAAGTGAGCGGCGCACTACTTAAGCCGACAAATTAGTGTTCCTCCCAGAGCATCTGTATTTATCTTTTAGAGATGATCCCTCTCTCTCTCTCTCTCTCTCTCTCTACATGCAAAACAGAATATATACATGCGTAATTATGTTACATCTGTTTCAACATTATGTTCACACACACACCGGATTCATAAATCACTAAACCCCTTCTTGTTTTATGAGGTGTGTTTCCCGGCTTTCTAAGTACAGCGGTGGAGTAAATAGCCCGCTAATACACAGGGCTCGCTTGACCAAGCAATGGGCCAGCAGTACTTTATCATCACAGCGCCCGCGTGATGTCGTCTGCATGGAGGACGTCAACACAAAGCTGGTGGTCCTTGGTAACTGGTTTGACTGGTTCCCAGTAGAAACAGCTGTAAACATGACACCAGATGATGTGTGCAAAATGCACAAGGGCAGACAAGGAGGGCAAAGAAGAGAGGGGTGGTCCTGCACACACACAAACACACACACGCACAAGCACACCCACACACAGGCACACGCACACACACACACACACACACACACACACACACACACACACACACACACACACACACACACACACACACACACACACACACACACAATGTAGGTAGGTTGTCTGCTGTGGCTGAGACCATGGTGCAGATAATTCCATAATATGAATCATTGTGATGACGATATCAATACATTACATTATCATCGTCAAACAGTTAGACTGTAGATGTGCATCAGTGGCATGGAAGTATAAGCTAACTTAGCTTTCTTTCTCTTTGTTGCAGTGTTCTTGAAGGAGTGTGAGTCTTTCGGTATGTCACCGTCTGTTACATCACATTATATTATTTCTCTATCAAAACGGTGTTGCAAATTACAGCATTAAAGCAGAGGAACGCGTGTGAGATGATGTAGTTTCTATACCTGAAAACGTTAGACCAACTGATTGCAATGATGTGAACACACAGAGGCAAACCTAAGACTACATTCAGGGACACAATACAAAGGATTTTGGGAAGTTGTGAATCACTGCAGAATCCTAGATGATTGCGATAGTTACTTGAATGGATACTTTCCCCCACTCCTAGTGTCTTGTTACCTTAGGGGGGTGGTTCTACTTTTACAGGCAAAGCCATGGGACTTGGCTTGTGGCACATTGGCTGTTTTGCTATGATAAAATGTCTTCCCACCCAGTGCTACCGTAGCCATCCCGGGAGAGGATCCCTCTTCCGGGTCCTCTCTGAGACGGTAATTGAGGCGTCACTTAATTTGCAGACAATTGAAGACTACAAGACGACAATCATAATTAATTTGGTATAATGGCACACTGGTGTTTTAAAACAAAAACAACAGTTTGTCCTTAAAAAGGTTTTGTGTGTCCTTAAAAAGGACACACAAAACCCAACATTCCAGCTGGATGCATCACAATAAAATTAGCATTTCCCCTAATTCTCACCCAGGCTCCGGGGTAAGGAGCCAGGTTGAGAGCGAGAGGAAGACGCTGCCAGGACGCGGATAAGGTGCACTTCCAAGCCCAACCAAAAGTTTTCAAAAGTTTCAACACCGAAATCTCATCGATGGTTTGAATTCCCGACAGAGTGCTGTCTGTTGTTATGGTGATGCCGCAGCTAGCATCCATGCAGCGAGGCGCGGCTGAGTATCTCCTGTGCAGGGTGATAAATCGATGCTCTCTGTCATTTGTCAGCCACAAATCCCCCGGAACCCGGAGGAGTGATGAGGCTCCGATGCAGATTCATCAAGGGACCCTAAAACTAAAAAACGTAAGATTGTTTGGCAGCCCACGTAGAAAATTAGGAATTTGTTCCCGGGAAACTAATATAATGAAATGCTGAGGATTGTTTTTTTATAGAACAATCTTTTTTGGAATACTGAAATATTTTTCTGTGTCTTAACCACGACTTCTTCAAGTAGCAGGGCTGAGGTTTGTGTGTGTCTGTTTGTGTGGTGCGTTATGGCGATGTGCACGTGCATGCAGGTGCTGACGAATGTGTGCTGTTGTGCGTGTGATTGATTCTGGTGCATTCCAACCATATGGTCTGATTCAGTGGTCCAAAAATTCAACATAACTACAAATGTGTTGCGAGCACAGAATGTGTCAAAGCCAAACTTCTTTGAATACAATTTTAGCGCAAATACATTTTTCAAAAATCCTGGTTTAATTGCCCTAGCGGATAGCTCAGTTGGTGTTGCTATTTTGATGTGCCTAGGCAGGTTGGAACTGCAACATACGCTTACACACACATAGGCTATACACAGCACAAACATGCAAACAATAAGCCTGAAATATTATGATGAGTTGAGATTGTTCATATGTGTGAAACTGCATAGAAATAGCATGTGGATTGTGGAGAAAAAAATATCCATTGGTAGTACTAAAATAATAATAATAACAATAATAAACTCGAGCAAAGTATATCCGAGCCTTCCAAAACAAAATCATGTTTTAGGATAAATGATATTGTTGGCTAAATTATTTGGGAAAGAACAGCTGATACAGCGGTAATAAGTTGTACTTTTAAATCAATGCATCTGCAAACACCGTACAGCAAACACATATTTTCTTGACACAGACATTGTGTACAAGCCCATAACTTTGAGGATTGATGAGTAGTCTATTTGATCGTGAGAAAACATTGTTTTACCGCGAGTGAGTGTTTATGAACGCGCAAGTGAGAATGAATACGGGCGCTCGTGTGTGCACCCATCTGTTTAAACACACGCAAGCTAAACACATAACGCATAACACAGTCCATGGCAATGTATATTACCAGGGGGACACGTGCATATTATGAACACAAGTCGATGACGATACTGTATACTATACTGGTAACAAACTATGTTTGTTAATGTATTGCCGCATATCATTGAATCGCTACACAGTTGCGGCCACAGGACTGCATATCATATATGTGTTAAGTTCTATTTGACGAAATTTACATGACGACTCAGTGTTTCTGAAGTTGTAGCAGAAAACGCTATTCCGTGTGTGAATTAAGCCATATTATTTGGCCCTAAACTGAGCCATTTGAAGTTTGAAATTCATGTGGTCATGCATCTGTCTCAGCGAAGACTGCAAACACACCATAATAATATAATATGAACTCGTCAGGTTCAAAAAAGCTCATGGCTCTTAAAGGGGATGGGAGATTGCTCATTGCTTTTTGCATGTTACGCCCAAAACACACCTACCGGTATTCAGACCAACCCATTTTAGATTTACGCCGTGCGCAAGAGTAATTTATCCGCCGGTATAATAGCAACAGCGCCAGAGATCCACCCACAAAGCCACTTCCGTTTTGCGCTTCTCACTTGTGTTTCAGCCCGTTCAAATAGGGCCCTTAGTGTTTTATGGCTTGTTTCCACTGCAGGGTGCGGTACGGTTTGGTTCGCAAAGGTGCGGTACGGATTGCGTTTCCACCGCCAAAAGTGGACGTGACCCGGACTGAGCCGTACTCGTTTTGCCCTTGTCTTCAGTACTCCTCCGTTGGGGTACTGAGACGCCTGAAAGGGTGCCGTTGATTGGTCGACAGAATCGTCACTTCCGGGCGACGTGGGGATAAAAACAAACAAACAGTAGCCTCGAGGTATTGGGGGGATAGACGCGATTAACTTCCATATGAAAAGCATAAAGGCCAGGAACTGTTGCTGGATGACTTCCATGGTAGCTCTTGGTTTAATGTGTCACGCTCAACTTTTCCATTGTTTTTATTGAGCACGCTACACTGTGTCGCGCTGTTATGATGTCACAATGTTTACGTAGCTGCCGCGGCGATCGACATCCGGCAAACCTTAAAGGGTACTGTCGGCGGTGGAAACGCGACCTCGGAACTGAGCTGGGCTATACCGCCCCCTCCCTACCGGACTGAGGCAAACCGAACCGTACCGAACCCTGCAGTAGAAACGCGGCATTAGTGACATCACAAGTGAGTGTCCACCCAGTTTTATGATGGATAGATCAGCAACATTTGCTACAGTCCACTGGGTAGGCAGGTATTATCACCTCTTTAATTCGCACATTTCCTCTTAATGCTTCCGTTTTAATTTACATGTCTATATCCACACGTATTTCGGCATTTCTAGAAGCCTAATATATTCTTGTGTGCTAGCCTCCAGTCAACACGAAAACTGTGTTTAAGGTCCCTGGAAAGAAAGCTTTTGAAAAACTCCTCCCAAGACAAAGTCATGAGTTTACAATTGGAAATTCTTATTTCACACATGGTACACGCACAAGACGCCTACAAGCAATGGCGGACTACTGGTGTGTTACCGTTTGGCAAGTACGGTTTAATTACATGTTTCCAAGTCAATGTAGCATAGCTTCATCATCACACAGCTGTGCTCTGTTCTTCTTGTGTACACCACTCAAAAAGAACCCCGTCAACACGCATGCTTGTCATGTACTTGTACTTGTTTTTAAACCGAGGAGGAATCAATTATAAATACTAGGTGTTCCAGTATATACAATTCCCACAAACCGTACTCTTGTAAGATGTCTTAGTGTCAAGCCATGCAACCAGTGGGCTTAGCTCAGGAGGTAGAGAGGGTTGTCTTGAAACTGTAAGGTTGCTTGTTCAATCCCTGTCTCTCACTAGTGTCGAGGTGTCCTTGAGCAAGCCACCTAACCCTGACTGCTCCCGATGAGCTGGCTGTCACCTTGCATAGTTGACTCTGCTGTTGATGTCAATGTGTGTTTATACTGTTGTAAGTCGCTTTGGATAAAAGGGTCTGCTAAATGCCCTAAAAGAAAAATGAAAAAAATTAGCTAATCAGTCCCTCCAGAAAAAACGTGATTATGCGATCGCATAATTCAACGCATAATCAGCCAAAGTCTGCATATTCATTCGGGAGCCGCATTTTTTCAAATATGCCGCACTTTCACCGCAAAAATTGCAGATTTCCGCGCAAAATATGCGAGGCTTGCATGATTTCATAATTCCCTGAATTTTCGTTGCAAAAAAGTCACATATATCTTAGCAGAAAGTTGAACATTGTGCGTTTACTTCACACAAGAGCAGCTATTTCCCCCTGTTGCCATGGGAACGTTATGAAGTGACGTAATTACGCGACGTGAACGTCATCGAAAAGCTGCAATTTTTGCAAGTTCATTGCATAAAATTGCACAAATATGACACATATTTCATCGCATTTTTTAAGAAAACGTGCCGCATAATCAAGGATTTTTGGCCGCAACAATCACAAAAAACGCCACATTTTTCTGGAGGGACTGGCTAATAGGGTAAGCCCTAACTAGCGCCATCGTGCTATTTATTGTTATAAAGCAGAACATGGTATTGCTGTCCGTATTTCTTCACAATATTTCTTCAATGACACTTACAACAATGTAAGACTAGGGGATAAATATAAGAGAGCTTTTGGGGGACCCGACTTCCCAACCATTTAGACAAAACAACGGTAACGATTTTATAAAAAAAACATCTATCTAAGAGAAACATTTATTTTCTGTACCTCGCATTCAATTATTTCACTCTTTCACTCTCTTTCCGTCTTTTCCCACACGAGTCTCTCTCTCCCTCCTCCCCCCGATTCATCGTGAATATTCATGAGGTAGTTATTTGCATTGCTGGCTCCGGAGTGAGGGCACGAGCAAACACAGGTGACAGCTATCAAACCCGGCAGGCTGCCAGCGTGTTTGCACGGCTTGCACGGCGTATCGTGCAAAAACGCAAGGCTGGGAAAAAGGGGAAAAATGACAAGGCAACAAAACGGGGAAGATGCAAGAAGAAAGCAAGATGGCGGAGTGGAGAAACACGATGGTGAGGAGATGATGTGGGGGGGAAACCGACTCGTTAGAAAAGACACAGGGATAAACAAAACATGACAGAAATTATCTTGCGTTCAACCTTATCCTCTCGTTCAACCTCCCTAAATTCTCCCATGCGACCCCCTCTTTTCCGTGACCTCCACTTGCTCCCTGTAGAAACTCCCATCAGATTCAAGAGGACGGTGCTGGCCTACAAGGCGGTCAATGGAACTGCCCTTCAAGCTTTGGTCAGACCACACACCCCAGCTCGGTGACACCAGTCCGAGGCCGCTCTCCTCACCTCAGCGTGAACCGCTCCACGTTGGAGTCCCTCCTCATGTGGACGCCGAAGGCCACCGTCTTCCCCGGCCGCACCGGGCTGGGTGGCACCAGAACCTCCAGGTTCTCGTCCAGCCTCAGCCGCTCCCCCTTGGCCGCCGCCGGGCCCGTCACCAGCGCCACCGCGCCCACCCTCTGCATGTCCTGGAGCCCCCCGCCCACCAGGGGGCTCCACTGCCCGCCACCCATCCCCAGGCCCAGGGCTCCCATCTGGCCCATGTGCGCGCTCATGCCCTTCCAGGGCTTGTTGACGATGGAGGGGCACTCGTCCCCGGGCCCCTCCACCGGCACGATGGAGGAGTACACGTCGACGGCGTGCAGGACCGACTCCGCCGGCCGCTTCCTCGACTGCGGCGAGGAGAACCAGGCAGTGGGGAGGTCCAGGCGGACCACGCAGACACCGGGGACCCCCACCAGCCGGCACCCGGCCGAGGGCCCCGACTCGCTGGGGTCCCGGATGGCCAGGGCCCGGACGCAGGGCAGGACGGAGGGGGGAGGGGGGTCGGGCTCGTCCCAGCGCCGTCCCGCCAGGTAGAACAGCACCTTGGAGGAGGAGGAGGAGGAGGAGGAGGGGGGGGGGGGGAGGGGGGGGGGTTGAGATCTGAAGTCGGGATCACTTTGGGCCTTTGTCTTAAACATCGTCTCTTTCCAGAATTGTTGGACCATTTGGCATTTTCTAATGTTGCTGTTCCCACAACATTTTATGAAGCACAATAATGCTCTTATGTTAGGAGTTAGCTGAGCATGACAGTATCCCCAAAATATTTTATTTTATATACTTTTTGTATTAACTGACATAAATATCCCTTGGTTAAAATATCTGAAGTAATATTAACAACCGTAACTCACTGAATGAATCAAATTATGAATTCAATAATAAAGATATCATGACAAAGATAAATCCAGGATGCAAGAGGACCAACCTGTATCCACGGCTGGGACGACCCCACCCGGGACTTCACCACGTGACCTTTGACGTTCCAGTTCAGCGTGGCGTGGCTGGGCGTGGCCAGGAGACGCGGGGGCGGGCCCTGCAGCAGCTCCAATGGGATCTGCTGCTCCACACTCAGGTTGCCATAGCTGCAGTTGACGGACGGCAGGGTGGGCGGGACTCCCATGCCGCCCTCCATCTTGTGGAGGAAAAAGCGCTCGGTGCGAGACGATAGGCTGCCGTTCCGCATGACTTCCTGATTGGCATCCCGAAGGAAGTAGGCAGAGTCGGCGCCTCCTAGCTGGCATTGGACGGGCAGGTAGGTGGGGAGAGAGGAGGTGAAGCGGGTCTGGGAGGAGTCCCCGCCCCCCGCCGGGCCGCCTCCTCCTGCTGCTCCTGCTCCGCTGTCGGACACTGGGGAGGCAAGGAGGGAATGATGAGGATACAGAGAACCCCTTCATCATGAGGAATGCATAGGAAAGCAGGGTCTTCAGCGTCTGCTCCTTATATGGTCATTCACCCGCTGCTATTGCAGTTATTTCTTCTTTGCTGAAATTGCCAGATTTTGCAATATAAATCATAATTCGGATTTCAGATAATGATTGTAATTTTCCATAAAAATCGGTAATCAAATCTGTCATTTACATTTTGATTAACATAAAGGACATGAATCGCATTATAGACTGTGTTGTGGTTTGGCAGCTGTTTATGTCCTTGTTTCTCATTGGCTGTTCTAAACTACACTATTCATGTTGCTTCTGAGCCAATCAGAAGCCGCGATCCCATGGACTGGTCTGTCACCAGTGACAGCGCAGGTCTGCGTGGTCTGACCACTGCTCTTTAGCACGAAGACCGAGGGAACAGAAACAGAACAGGATGGTCGCTCAGCCTTTAGGAGCGGGAAACATAACATAATAACCCTATTAAATGTGCTACGATGACAATATCGTTTATAAATCACGTAGACTGAAATCGACTTCAAAATATATTTTTCCGGGCGAAGGCGGCTTTAGAAACTTTGTGTAAGCGAGTCGAGGCCAGCGTTGACCTGTGAAATGCGGTTTGATTGTAAACGCACACACATAGGTGTGCATGGCATGCTAAACACACACACGCACCCAGACGTGAAAAGGGAAGTGCAAGCATGGATACATGGATACTAACACACATATCCACCCAAGCAGTGCATTGCACACACACTATTCTATTGAATAGAATAGCTTCTAAACATAATTTAACATAACATGCAGGAGAGACACGTGTGTGTGTGTGTGTGTGTGTGTGTGTGTGTGTGTGTGTGTGTGTGTGTGTGTGTGTGTGTGTGTGTGTGTGCGGCTCGCCAGGTGCGGGAATGAACATATACACATTTGTTCCAGGTGCTCTCTCTAACCTCACACACACACACACACACACACACACACACACACACACACACACACACACACACACACACAGATGAGCCCACGGTTGCAGGGCCGTGGGAGGTCGGCGCGGGCCCCGTTGGGAGTGCATCAGGGCGCCATACATCAGCCAGGACGGAGCACGGTGACACCCCCTTTCCATACGTCTCCAGGACATCCCTGTTCCCCGCCCCGCATCGAGGTCTGGACCGCTGGGAGCGGCCGGGGGGGTTCCCAGCCCTATCCCATACTAGGCCTGCTTTAATTCCAAACAGCCCCCCCCCCCCCCCCCCCCCAGCCCCCCCACCCCACACACACACACACATTATTGAGCATGAAGTGTGTTTCCAATCACACGGAGTGGGGTCCCTAGGAACACGGGCCGCTCCGCTGCAGTCTGACGTGAGCGTACAGCTGGCTGCACGGTGAACGCATGAACACACCAGTCCTTACGCCGTCATCGCTGGAATGAATCACCTCTACATATTTATGCTATTAAAAGAATAACTGACCATTTTTCAACTTGATACTTAGTCCGTCCAAATGTAAAACACGACCTTGCAGAGTGAGTCGTAGGTTTACCGGCGCAAATGAAATGGTGACGGTCTTGCTTTATAAGCAGTTGAAAGGAGAGAGAAAAAGAGGGGAAGAACAAGAGAAATCTATATCTGTTTTAGGAATAGTACAAATAGTACGGTGATATTACGTGTCATTCCAGACCGTGTCAGATGGTCCATCCATAGCAATAATATTTTTAATCAAATATAAAGTA
The DNA here is from genome assembly GCF_031168955.1 of Gadus macrocephalus. Lineage (NCBI taxonomy): Eukaryota > Metazoa > Chordata > Actinopteri > Gadiformes > Gadidae > Gadus > Gadus macrocephalus. Next base: position 20,245,883 of record NC_082392.1, on the reverse strand, counting down.
TCAAGCATCAAATGTATCAAATACATTTAGCTCATTACTTGGAGAGGCCAGCCAGTGTAACACCATTTAACACACATCAGTATTCACACTACAACACCTGGGCCCAATCGGAACCTGAGTGCAAGGTACTACATACTAGGGTGTGAACTGTATTAAGGGGTAGCATTACTATGATGGCCAAAAGAAGACATTGTTTTCGAAATGTAACAGTGTTGCAGAATATAACTTGAGGAGCTTTATTGATGACACACTCAAAACCAACAAATTCATTTTCGAGGAATCTCTAACTCTAATAGAAGAATCTATACTCCGAGAGAATAGACGGACAGACAGAAGAATCGTTCTGTCTGTCTGTCTGTCTATCTATTGTCCTTCCATTTCTCTACAACCGTACATTTGATCGACTTCACACTGCGGTATTCCAGAAAGCTTCAAGCAGAAGGCCAAGGATATTCAACCTGTTCCGAACTTGCACCTTTCTGAACGGACAATGTACTATTATATAAATATATACACAGTATATGTATTTAAGATCATTATTATTTTAGTTACTTGTTCACTGGGGTTGCTGGTTCAATGGGGTGCTTCTTCAAATCAGTTGTATTGTCGGTAACACCTGTATGGTTGCTCAAAGCCCAGCGGAAGAACAAAAGGTTATTCTGAACAGAAATAGGGATCCCATTAGGAATCGGGGGTTAGATTTGAGTCTACCTTCGTCTTTGTGCCTGACCTATGACCCCGAGATAAGTCTGCACTGAATGGATCCACTGTATTATTTGCTTATTTGCTTTCTATTAATTAAATTGTTCAACTTAAAGTTGCAGGGTCCTCCAGACTCAAATGGGACAATATATTAATAAATTCATCATTGATAGATTAAATCATCTATCAGAGTTTGATAAAGATAAAAATTTATTTACTACGATAAAAGGATTTTTGAAAAATTGCTTTATCTTCTTATCAGATATTTTTCAAAGATTGACTGTGTGTGTGTGTGTGTGTGTGGCTGCACCCACATATATGTGTGTGTTTGTGTGTGATTGTGTGTGTGTGTGTGTGTCTGTGCGTACATATGTGTGTGTGTGTGTTGTGGGTGTGGGTGTGTGTCAATGCACACATGAGTGTGTGTGTGTGTGTGTGTGTCTGTGCGTACATGTGTGGTGTTGTGTGTGGATGTGTGTCAACACGCACAGGTGTGTGTGTGTGCAGAGTTTTCATGTGTGTCAGCACGCCCAGGCCTACCAGAGTGTGAAAATATAATGAATGTGGGACCAGTGAGGTTCTGCCGAGACACCGCTCGCTGGGCCGCGGCGGCGGCGGCGGCGGCGGCGGCGGCGGCGGCGGCGGCGGCGGCGGAGAACAGCAGGCGGATCACAAAGATACCTGAGCACAACACCAATAAACCCCCCTGCTCCGCAAGGCTGCACCGCGCCCGGCCGCCCGGTGTGGGTGTGTGTGTGTGTGTGTGTGTGTGTGTGTGTGTGTGTGTGTGTGTGTGTGTGTGTGTGTGTGTGTGTGTGTGTGTGTGTGTTTGTTTGTGTGTATGTGCGAGTGTGTGTTTATGAGCGTGTGTGTCTGTGTATGGATGTGTGTGTTGGTCTGAGTGTGTGTGTGTGTGTGTGTGTGTGTGTGTATGTCAGTGTGTGTGTGTGTGTGTGTGCGCGCGCGTGTGTGTGTGTGTGTGTGTGTGTGTGTGTGTGTGTGTGTGTATGTCAGTGTGTGTGTGTGTGTGTGTGTGTGTGTGTGTGTGTGTGTGTGCGTGTGTGTGTGTGTGTGTGTGTGTGTGCGTGTGTGTGTGTGTGTGTATGTCAGTGTGTGTGTGTGTGTGTGTGTGTGTGTGTGTGTGTGTGTGTGTGTGTGTGTGTGTGTGTGTGTGTAGGGTGGGAACTAGGGGGAAATGTAACAGCAAAGTTAAAGAGTGAAGAGGACATGAAGAGAGACAGCAAGGCACAGAGGAAGACCAGGATGAAAGGGGGAATAATAAGACGTGTAGAAGGAGAGAATGGTGGAGAGAAGACAGATGTGTAGAGGAGATGAGGATGAGTGTGTGTGTACCACCCAGAGAGAGAGAAATAGGCCTTCCTCTTCCTCTCTCTGTAGGTGACGGGGACACTTATTATAACCCTTACCCTATGGACTATTTTTATAGTGTTTTTTTTCTCACCGAGGTGATGTATTCTCATACGAACACTAACTGTAATCTGAAGGCCCCGTAAAATGTAAATGCAACCGGAATTGTTGTGTTCGCGGGGACAAAAATTTCGGGTCTGCCACCGAACAACCTTAATGGCCGCAGTTTGTGCCAGCCGGGCGCTCGAACCAAGCTAGACAATCTTTTCTCACGTCTTTAAAGAACGGCCCACACAGTGACCATATTGTACCACGTCCAGATCACCCCTTTTCCACAAGCAGTACGGTCATCTTATATGAGGGGCCGCCTGGGACATATCATAATCTCGCATATGTACCACTATACTCATACACACACACTATTATACTCCTTTGACATGTATGTATGAGAGTTGTGTATGTGAGAGTGTATAGTAGTGTATGTGAGAGAGAATCAAGGGCGTGAGTTTGGTTTGAGAAGTGGGGGGGACACAATAATTCGGGGGTCTGTGGGTACCCCCCCAGATTTTCTTTTTTGATTTGAATACCATTTCCTGCATTTCTACATGCATTTAGGGACTACGGTAACCAATACAAAATCCGGGAAATAATTAAGTTGGTCATCATGCTAAATTCTGCCAGGATAAATATGCATAATCAAAATGAATCAAACTTATAATATAAAGAACATTTCTTTATTCATTCATCGTATGGACAGAGGTCAGTGAACAAAAGCTACTGATTTAATAATTGTCCTCCTTTAAAGGTGATCTAACATTATCAGGCCCTGAACAGGCACCTGCCACATCTCCACCTGATCTCTGATATGAATAGAGTGACCAGATCACAATTCACCAGATGTGGGACAAAGACTACGTTTGTGTGGGATCATGTGGGACAATGTGGGATACCAATGCATCGAGGTAGTCTAAAATAACTTTTAGACCACTGTGTATGTTTGTGGATTTAAATTATAATTTTTCATGCAAAGAAAACAAAATAATTTCGTGAAGAAATGTAATAATGTTAGGTTTTGTGTGAGGCAATTTTTTTGTGAATTACAGCTCCTCGCTGCTCTCGACGCAAATGATATACGTCACCACCACTCTGGTACAAACATGTCGATTTCTCTTCTCCACTTCACCGCTTTTTTCCAAGGGGAGGATAACAGCATCGAAAGAGGTGAAAACCATTATAAGTCGGGGCATGTGTAGATTTTCAGTTATGCCAATGGGGAGATTGTCGGTCTTGTCCACGCCAGTCGCAGGGAGCGTGACGTCACATACGAGACGTGTAGTCTTTCTCGTTGTGTTCTCTCTACAGCCTTTAACTGAACAATTGCACGATAAACGGTCAAACTCTTGACACACAAAATTATCATTAAAATCCACTAACAACATATGTGTAATCCAGGGCATATAAAGACTGGGACCAGAAAAATAATTACTCTCTCTCCATTGAAACCAATTCAAATTTTTACGATCTCAGAGGTCCCATGGGGGTCTACCGGCATGACTTACGAGCTCTATGGTAGTGTGTGTGAGAGAGTTTGACAGAAACGGAAGTGAGTTTGATACCTCAGTTCCTGATTGGCTGACAGAAGAGGCGGTAGCTTCTGGTGCTCAAAATACTGCGCAGTCATTTCAATCTTGAATCTCCAGCGATATTGTTATGCAAAAAAATGATTTGGTCGCTTGTTCGCGTGGCCACCTGAGTTTGAGAGAGGCTTCCTCTTGTGACCGCCAATTCATTCTCAACCATGGCCAGAGACTTATGTTATATCATAAGATGATATAATATGTATCTCTTTATAATATAATATTGTAGCGTCACAGGGTTTGGGAGATGGTTTCATTCAAACTCAATTCCGTTTCTTTCACACTCTCTCACACGCACTACAATATTCTCTTGCATAAACATATATACTCTCTCACACACTACTATACTCTCTCACACAAACTACTATATTCTCTTGCATAAACATCTATACTCTCTGACACACAAACACTACCATACTCTCTCACATACACTACTATTCTCTCTCACACACACTACTATATTCTCTTGCATAAAAAACTATACTCTCTCACATACACAGCTATACTCTCTCACATACACTATTATTCTCTCTCACATACATTACTATACTCTTTTACACACACTACTATTCTCTCTCTCACACTACTATATTCTCTTGCATAACAACTATACTCTCTCACACACACTATTATATTCTCTTGCATAAACAACTATACTCACTCACATACACTACTATTCTCTCTCACATACACTACTATACTCTCTCACATACCCAACTACTGTATATGCTCTCTCACATACTACTATACTCCCTCACGTACACTACTATTCTCTCTCACATACACTACTATACTCTCTCACATACAGTACTATACATTCTCATACATACACGTCAAAGAAGTATAATAGTGTGTGTGCATGAGTATACTGGTGTATATGCTAGATTATAATAGTGTGTGTAAAACCAAGTATGAATTCTGTCCCAGGCGGCCCCTCATAAGCTCATGCGAACACAGCGATTTTATGTTTGTTTTTCACCTGCATTCTGTAAACTCTCCTACTCGAGCTATTCACTTCAAATATGTGAATTTAAATGTCTCTCAAGTATGAAACGCGCTCGTGAACGAGTCAATCGATCCAAGGATCTTTTATCTATGAATCTTTTTATGCACTTTTGCCCCAAACTCCTCATCCCAGCTTGGGAAGATCTCAGAACGCAGTTAAGGTTGTCTGGAAATGATGTGGTTATCACTATGGCTACACCTCCAGCCACTAGAGGCCTCTAGTGGGAGGACGCACATAGTGCAGGTTTAAGTATACAAGGACTAGTAACGGGATATATACACCAATGCTAACACTACTACTTATACTAACAAGCCTCCCACCATCTGTCTGTGTTAGACGGGCAGGCCATGTGGGTGAAAGATCCTCAGCATACCAGTCTGCCTGCTATTGAGTCTGTTCCCATAGTAATGATTGTCCTTGAGATCTTAAGTGGTGGGCTGAGTGTGTGTGTGTGTGTGTGTGTGTGTGTGTGTGTGTGTGTGTGTGTGTGTGTGTGTGTGTGTGTGTGTGTGTGTGTGTGTGTGTGTGTGTGTTAGTGAATAAGTGCAATCTGCAAATGTGTGTGTGTGCGTGTGCGTGTGTGTCCATGATCCACCGCAGGAGTCGGATATAAACCATATGCTTCGATCCCAGAACAGCTGACACACACACGCAAACGTGCACGCTCACAAGCAAGCGCGCACACACACACACACACACACACACCACAGTGAGAACGATGCAGAACGTCCCGAGACTTAAACTCTTTTTCATGGGTTTTAATAGTTGGTCAAGGGCTTTCTGTGTAGTCTTTGAAACAGCCTGTTACCGTGGGCTGAGGGGCCGTTCTGCCACCGCTTGTTTACCCACGCCGAGAAATCAGCCCGACTTGCTTTGCTTACTCAGCGCCAAATGAGACATTCTAGCCTAGCAAAAAAAAAATGTTGCATACTTCAGGTTAGAATGTATATTCCCACAGGGAAGGAGCGAATAA
>NC_082392.1:20210197-20230197 GCF_031168955.1 Gadus macrocephalus | reverse complement strand
TTACTCCCTCCAACCCTCTCTCTCTCTCCCACGCTAATATGCCTTCATCTTCCATTTCTCACAGCAGCAAATATACAAGAGAGAGAGAGTTACAAAGAAAAAAACACTTGTTCATTAGTTGGCGAGTTGGCAAAATGTAGTTTAAGCAGCAGACAGCACCAATTTATCACCCTACCTAAGATAATTTCGGTCTTATCTTGTTTTAAACGGATAAGTATTCATAAAAAAAATAAAAAGGGTGGCATATAGGTATACACCTTCAGATTTCTTTCATTTGTGATTTTATATCTTAACCTAAGTAATAGCTCATACATTTTTCACCTTTCATCTTGGAGGTCATCCGGTCAGCCCGAGTTAACACTCTCTATCACTGTGACTCATCCATCAACCTTCCAGTCACTCTGAGGGATCGAACTCATTTACAAACACACACACGTGCACGCACACACACCCCACCCACACACACAATAACCCACATTAACAAACACACGCGCAGACATACTCCATCCACATGCAAGCCATATCTATGCATACACTCAAGTAACAGCAGAGGAGATTACCAATATCACCCAGGTCATCTGCCATACACAGATCAGTACCACACAAACACACACACACACACACACACACACACACACACAGTCTCATCCAAGGGACTTCTATAAAGCCAACTAACCAATAACCACCTGTATTTACACCCCCTTTTCTACCTTTCTCTCACCGCGTCTTCACCCCTACCTTCCCGTCTCCTCCACAAGACCACCAAATGTAATAGACCCAGGCCAAACTTGACCCTAATTCGCCATCCCACCCCTCAGCCGTCTCCAACCAGTGAACTCCAGTGGAAGGCGTGGCCTGACCGCATCACAGCGGGGCATCGCTCCACGCCCAACCCTGGAGTTAAACCAACCCTTTCACACCGAGGAGAAACACACAGGTGAGGGATTACACTAATTACGGGTGTGTTACTGTAACAAACCGGGGCGCGGGCAGTGGGCTTATCACCATTAGGTTCTACTACCCGTGTCCTGGAAGGTAATCAGGGTTGCTAGGGACACTTGTGCATGTCCTAGGAGGACCCCTCTGGGAGCAGGTTCTCTTCCCCCGGTCGCTCTCTTGGAGACCCCATCAGATGCTGTGAGGATCGAGTGAAGAGGGGAAAGGGCCGTTAAAAATGCTGACAGTTCGACGCCAGTTTGATGGACAGTTGGTGTCTCGATCTCTGCGTCGTTTGCTTGGTAACAGACAAAGTTTGTCCCTGAGGGTGGAAATACATTTTTCCTCAACACATTTTGAATGCAGCCCGATTCTGTTGGTTTGTTGTTTTACAATGTTAACATACACACGCACGTGCGCTCACACGCATGCACTCGCACCCCCATCAGCTCCTCTTGCCTGGCAAACCTGCTTAATGTTACTTTAGCTACAGTCTATCCTCAGTCATCACCAGATGCTTGCTGCCGCACCAGGACACACACAAACACACACACATACACACACACACACACACGCACACAGTACTGGCTGCCACATCAACACAACACTAACACACTCTGCTTCACACACCCACACACAACCCACCGCCTCCCCCACCTTCTCCCTGTCTTGGCCGAGTGTCGGAGTCATTAAACTTCATTAGAGGCACAGTCTGTGCTTACCCAGAGGTGTGTGTGTTTTTGAAAAATGTGTATGTGTGTGTGCGTGTGTGTGTGTGTGCGTGTGTGTGCATTGGGGGGTCAATTTAAAGAATGGGGTATCACTTGCACTTTACTGTAGTCAGCACATCACACACACACACACACACACACATACAATCACACACACACACACACACACACACACACACACACACACACACACACACACACACACACACACACACACACAAAGCAAAAAAACACTTAAAAAACACACCTAAATATGGTGCACACACAGACCCACACACACACACTCATGCAGGACATCTGCGAGGGAGAGATGTTTTTGGATGAGCTATGTGTGCAGTAATACATCTGCTCTTCTCAATCCCTTACACCACACCCCTGCTAGTACACAGCCAGACCCACAGTCACTGAACACACTGAACACCCAGGAACACAGCCGAAAACCTGCACTGAATAACCTGCTGCAATAACAGACTTATAAGGCTTAAGTATTACGTCATTTATATATTTTCTTGAATGAATATGCAGGTGTGACAATTTATCGTTTAATCCTCTTGTGAATTCTCTGAACTCACAATATTCTTTTGTTTGTTTTTAAGCTTGTTCGAATAATAAGCTAGAGGCAGAGGGAGCAACGAAAATGCATTGTGCTCTTTGTGTTCAGCACAGCCTTGACTCAAAGGTGCGGTTTCTTCAATACAGATGAGGTCCTCACCTAGTCATGTAACTCAACGCTTGGGAATTGGTGAAATGTGACAATGACACACACACCCACAGGCACACACAGACACAAAATCCCAAGCACACGCACACACACAAACACAAAAGACCAAGCGAGGCGTACATTTCAATTACAGGTGTGCCCTCCTCTCCAGCTCCCACCTTGCAGGTGTTTTCAGGGGCTGTGACAAAAAGACAACACCCTCACCTGTTACTGTCATCACCTGCACGGTGGAGGAGTGCAATGCACGCCCGTGCGCGCACACACAACCTCAAACACCCACATACATACGCACACTCACAGACACACGTGCAGCAGGCACGCATGCAACGAAAGGCACGTGAACATGCAAACAGTCACACCCACCCCCGCACGCACACAAAGACACACCAAACGACACACATAGGATTCTCCAGAAAGCTAGCTCAGGGTGTGTTTGTGAAGAGGGCACAGGACGCGGACAAAGCGTCACATCGAGTTGAATCCTGATTGTTGGAAACTTCTCAACGTGTGATATGAGCTCAGTAGAGTGTGTTACTCACATACTGAAGGACTACTGTGGAGTGGCCTTCTCTCATCCACACTTGAGGTAAGGTTGTGACAGTGGAGAAAATGTGTCGGTGGAGGGAGTGCGTCTTTGTTTGAATGCCGTCATTTGTATGGGAGGCCGTTAAGGAGGATATCATCGAAGCGCACTGAGACGCGTCTCAGAGCCCGCAGGCTCCTCCTCCTGGCACTGCGGCTCAGTGGGGAAGCGTCTCGCCAAGGAGCTGTAGGAGATGGCCGGGGGATTGGGAAGTGATTCGTAATTACGGAAAAAACGATTTCCATTTTTATAAAACGTCAACTTTATAAAACATAGCTGACCCTCCACCCCCAACCCCACCCCTCCGAGACCAGAAAGGAGCGTTTTTTTACAAACAACTTCAACCATGCACACTCGCTTTCTGGTATGGTGCAGAATTCAGGTGCTGAAGGCCGGGCGGTTGAGCCCTGATCGCTGGTGAGAGCTTCTGTCCAGCCCCGTCTAGTCCCAGTGGCCAGACACTTCCAGATCAGATGCCCCCCATCCCCCCACCTGTGGAGGAAGTGCCAGATGAGCCAATGGACGGCCCTCATGGAGATGGCTTCATCGTTCCGTAGCACTTCATGGAGCGCTTATGAGGTGGAGCAGCTAAGGTTCTGTATACCTGCGGGCCCGAGGAGCCCTTTGAGGCAGTAAACATCGTTACCGGGCTTTAAATAAACTTTAACTTTAAAACATTGGTCAATGAAAAAAAAATTGTATTCCACACAAGCCAGTTGCCAGGTTTAATTTGATCAAGATTTGCTACTGCGTGTTTCAGTCGAATTTAAGATTTTCGGTGATATTATTTAACATAGACAGTCATTGCAATTAAAGTTATGGAAATAACTCATATCAGACACAACTCGAGTCCTTGAGGAAAATGTGATGAGGGCAGTCAGGCTCCTGCAGTTTTTGGTGAGGATGCACTGGCTTGACCTTGTTCTGAATTATTTTTTATTTGAATGCATCCGTTTGAGTAAATTAACAGCACAAAATGCCTATCGACAACGACAGGTAGTAAATAAAAGGTTACTGTGGGAGTGTGTGTGGATGATGGCATACATAAACATAAAAGATGCAGGGGTGGTGATGTTAAATCCGGTTTATTGTTAAAGGGACACTGTAGCATTGTAATGTATTAGCTAAAATCAATATCTTAATTTGTAAATATGTCCTCATTGTAAAATCACCTCTGCCAATAATCAGATTAATTCTCCTGAGCGAAGAATTTCTTATCTGTATTCACATTGAACGGGTAAGTCCTAAGGAGGCATCCGTGTTCTTCTGATCCATGCAAAACTATAAAGGCCAAGAGGGACATAAAGCATTGCTAGCAACGGCTAACCGCGTTTTCGCTCAGAGCCTGCATGACTGAAACGTAGAAGGAGCTCAGCGAGACGCTTGTCACTGCCCCGGCAAATTTGAAAGCCTGCACTTCACTTTCATTCTTAATGAAAGATCATATTTATGCCACGCCACAAGAGTGAGGAATTAAAAAGGCATCCTGACCGTTGAATAAAAAGAAGCAATTCATGTTGTCTAACCGTAGTTGCAACGCAAATTTTTAAAAAGTGAGGTGCCTGAGAGCACTATTTGTTTGAATGCAAAATACAATTTTACCACAAGACGGGAGAAATTCCGACACACTGTCCCTTTAAAGTTGTACTTAAGGAACATGGCAAGGGTGCTCAGCTGATCTCCCCCTGAGTGTGTGGGGCCATGGCTGTTCTATTTCATGCAACCCTATCTCTAACCCTACAATCATAGAACTAGAGTTATCATAACATTACTATCGTTTTAACCTGTGCCCACTGATTACTCAATGTGCGACAGGTGTGCATCCTCCCCCACACTCAGAGTACCATCAGACTCGGCCAGGTGAGGCTGCTTAGACCAGCCCTCATCCACACACACTCCCACAGTGACATGTATCAATTATGTTGAAAGCTTTTCTAGAATAGATCTCCAACATGAACAACGGTAACCTTCATGATGCTCTGACACACCAGCTCTGACACACCAGCTGCTGTGTGTGTCAGAACATCGGCCAGGGGAGGGCCTTGAGTCCATGATATGTCTGGCATGGATCACATTCTGTGTTGGGGGGCTTCAGAAACGGAGGCACCTGGAGCGGCATCGCTGTCAAGAGCTGGGTCTGCCTGGATGGCTGTCAGGGCCCCCCTCCCCGATTATTTAATGGATTCTCAGGTCTCCTAGCGAGACCGCCGCCTCCACAGGGGGTCCTCGTTGTAGCGCTCGGTTTGGGCGATGCTTTTCTTTCTGCTTCCATCTTCCCATCAAACTATTGCCTTTTAATTTCGGCTACTGTCCGTCCCTACGCTGACACGGTATCAACAGCATCTCAAATTTGTTGCCATTGTTAGGTTTTAGATTTTCCTCCTGCCGCTCACTCGGGCTCTGTGTACTTTGTCAAAGCGTACTCACTTCTGCTTAGTTTCTTCCTCTTCTTCTTATTACAGCCTTTTATTTGGTGGCATCCGGCCAATACTTGGGCTTGAATTAACAAACAGCCAACCGCCTCCAATTTATGAGCTAAAGGGATTCATCCTTCAGCCCACCTGGGCGAGGGCAGATTGGGACGGTTAAGTTGTCGGGTGCCTCTGGACTCATCCGTTTTTCTCTTAGCAGAAACATAAAGCTAGGGCAGGCACTGTGGTGAAAATAGCAAGAGTCAGCTGGATCTTTGACAGTATTCAACCGAAGAAATGCTACCCCTCCCTTCAGGCCTCCCTCCGAGGCCCCCGACCTCAAAGCAGGGGACTAGCGCGCTAGCTGTAGCAATAGGTCGGCCATGCCCTGTGCCAGAATGGTTCCTCCTCAGTGAGGTAGCCGGGTCGGTGGGTAGACAGACATGCCGTCCAATCATCTCATGACGGGTGGATATATTGATTGGACAGGCTTATGACAGGCCTTGGACAGCCACTGACACCAGAACTCTTTGACAGGATATATTGTTGGTCGTTTGGGGCCACGTTGCTGGAGGTGTCCTTCATGGAGGTGTAATCAGAATAGTTTTTCAACAGGGGCCTTACACTGTGAGACGGAACAATCCGATTATCCCATGGTGCATTAACAATCGTATCTAAACAATATATTAACAACATCTGCATACATCGACAATATATGTATTATTGTATGTTGGACGTCCTAGTCCTTAGCATTGTGCATCATCTTATCCTAGCTATCTCTTTCTTTCACGGGGAATGGGTCAACCTAGTGACTGTTAGTGCTCGGCGCTTGGTTCTATGAAGATCCTTAATGTACCAACATAGATAGATATATTGTATCTCTTCTTCTGACAAATGTACTTATTGTATGTCGCTTTGGATAAAAGCGTCTGCTAAATGACCTAAATTTAAATGTAAATATGTAGCTCAACATTTATATGAGCAATATATAAGGAAACACTGAGAGGTCTCTTGCTCCACTGACTGTACCTTTGGAAGAAGAATATGTGTGTGAAAGAGTTTTTTATTATGTGCAAGTAGTCAGTGTTCTTTGTGCGCACACTTTAAGGTTTTGTCTGGGTGCGACTGTGTTATGTGCATGCAGGTTTTGGGCTTCAATGATATTGTCCTAAATGGCCTCGCATAAATTTGACCTCTACTCTGAACCCGTCTTGGTATCCAGGTGTAATGCCTTGGCCAAGAGCGCTGCCAGGGAAAATTGACCTTACATGCATGTATGTCTCTGCTTGTGGGTCAAACAGGGCCACCCGGGGTAAACATCAAAGCACATCGCGAGCACATACACATACACACACACGACACACAGGGCACACACACACACACACACACACACAGACTCACAAATGCATGTAAGCACACTCTCATGCACACACTCATGCACACACTCATGCACCCATGGCTCACACTCACTCACATGAACACACTTTCATGGACACACACACACACAAACACTCACAAACTCCTTCCTCCGGGTTCTAACCCCCCAACCTTGCTACTGTGAGCCAGCAATGCTAATCACAGTGTTAGCCTGTGTTTATGTGTGTGTGTGTGTGTGTGTGTGTGTGTGTGTGTGTGTGTGTGTGTGTGTGTGTGTGTGTGTGTGTGTGTGTGTGTGTGTGTGTGTGTGTGTGTGTGTGTGTGAGTGTGTGCGTGTGCGTGCGTGTGTGTGTATGTGTGTGTTGGCTGATGATTAGCATTAGCCTCAGGTAGCCAGTAGTCGCCAACTTTATTGCTCCTCTCGGGCCTCACCTTGCCTGCAGAATATCAACACATAAACTTTCTTATTCCTCCCTCAAGGTTCTATTTTATTCCTTTTTAATGTCGTTCTGTCCCCTGCTTTTCAATGTAACACACTCAGTGGCCCCCGCCCTGCACTCCCTGAGACGCTCTGTTGACCCAGGGAGTTGTCTGTTGAGGTCCCGAACATTGTAAATGTAGTCTTTAGTCATCAGCTCCTGCGCAAGGTTCTTTTTTTTTAGCTCCATCTCTTTTGACTGATTCCAGAGAGCAGTTTGGGAATATCTTCCCCCTGAAGTTTAAGAAAAGTTTGAAGTGTGAGTTGAATACAATGCCAACTTCTGTGCAGCGGTGGTTCAGGTTTGGAGGATAAATTGTGTGAGTAACTGAATTCAATACGATCTCTGCGACTGAACCAGAAACACCCAGAGTTCTGTGAATACTTAATTAACATGTATGGCTTCGTCCTGGAAACCTGTCTTTCTGGAAAAGGTCACAAAGAGTAATAGGCTGAAGTCTCGTCACTTCAGTCTACTAAGTCTAAAGCGGGATGTTCGGTTTATAAGTGTGAGTGTGTGTGAGTGTGAGATAGTGAGAGAGAACGTCTGAAGAGGAGGCATTAACTGTGAGCGATTTGAGTGAATATAATGGCTAGAAAACCTCTATAGAAATGCTATCCCATGTGCCGGTGATGAATCATGGTTATAAGTGTGATAGAAGTGCTGTGGAGGCTTCATGTCACATACATTTACATAATATAATGCTTATGTTTTATATCATAGATTATGCGTTATTATTAATAAGTTATGATAACATCATATTCAAGCCGCTTCCCTTCAAAGCTCCAAACCAAGAGTTTACTTAGCGGTTGTAAGATTGTAACTCCTCCGTGGTTCTGGGCTGTTCTTCTGTGCTACGGCCTGCTGCTGCGACCGAACCAAACCCAGAGAGAAACAGAATAAATGTAGGCAGACGACTTCACGACTAACTAGGGTCGGAGTTTGGACGTGGATCTGACCGACCCACTCGGACACACTTTCCGAGCGAAGAGACCCAGACCTCAACAAACGAACACCTTGACATCTTCAGTTGGGGGCGGGACAACATGGTGTTATAACAGTACACTGTGGGGATTAAAGGAGGCAGGGTAACTCCGACTCCTTTGTGATCACCAGGTAATATATATACCACCGCACGGCATGGGGGCTCCGTTACATGGAGGGTTGGCTGGGAGTGAGGAACTAGCAGCAGGCGGCCTCTGTACAGCAATTATATCAGCCCTGTGAAACAAGATGACTGCCCGTCTGTGTGTGTGTGTGTGTGTGTGTGTGTGTGTGTGTGTGTGTGTGTGTGTGTGTGTGTGTGTGTGTGTGTGTGTGTGTGTGTGTGTGTGTGTGTGTGTGTGTGTGTGTGTGTGTGTGTGTGTGGGTGTGTGTGTGTGCGCGTGTGTGTTTGTGCGGTGTGTGCGTGCGTGCATGTGAGTGTGTTTTACTGTGCGTGAACGGGAGTTTTCGTGTGTGTGTGTGTGTGTGTGTGTGTGTGTGTGTGTGTGTGTGTGTGTGTGTGTGTGTGTGTGTGTGTGTGTGTGTGTTGTGTGTGTGTGTGTGTGCCTCTCGCTAGTTGAAACTCAGTATGTTGGAAGCGGTCTTATCTAATAGACTAGCATCCCATAGTGATACTCTATAAGTGATACTCATACGGTAGGCCAGGTAGTGTGTGTTAAGGATGTGTGAGTGTGTCCACCGTCATCCCCCTCTTTCTTATCCCATGTAACCCTTTGTGGAACTCTTCTACCAGCTGGTTGTCCTAGCCCGTATCAACAGCATCTCGTAATCGGACCATCTCCTGTTGCGCGGATACTGTCACAAAGAACACACACAAACACGCACACAGGTACGCACACACACACACACACACACACACACACACACACACACACACACACACACACACACACAGTCATTCACAAACCATACACATACCTTCTGGTTCAAAGGTGAGTACCAACAAAACTCTTTCTGTGCAAACACACACACACACACACAGATACATAGAAAGCCACACAGAAACTCACGTTTTATCGAATGCTTTTTTACCCATTGAATTTGCAGAAACACACACACACACACACAAACATCACTATGTCTGCCAATCAGATTTTAGGCAGAGTGAGCACATGGATAGGAGCAATGGACTCAGATACAGGAAGCCAGCATGAATATTATTAATTAACTTAATGGGAAAATGCTGGACTTTGTGTGTGCGTGCGTGCGCATGTGTGTTTGCTTTTGTGTTTGCGTGTGTGCACGTGCATGTGCGTATGAATGTGCATGTATGTATGCGGATGCATGCTTTTGTGAGCACTTCAACAGAGACAAATGGCAGGGGGGGGGGGGGGGGGATTTTCCACCAATCAAGCATTGGAGATCAGATAGTTCCAGCCATAACAACAGCCTGAGGACCCGGGCAGGCACACATAAAACAAAGGGCTGGTAGTGGTCCCACAGGGGAGCCTCCTCCCTGCTGCCCTGTTTGTAGAGTAACGCCGCGGCCGCTCATCTGCGAGCACAGCGCTCCACAAGCTAATCTGGTAGCGCAGGCAAAACACAAACATATCGATCCCTTCATAAGATAAGGTAATACTTCATTGATCCCCGGCGTGATATCTTTTGCGCTAATAAGAGCGGGAGAGGCTTTCTGTGGTTATCCTTCACGTGCACACGCCGCGCTTCCCATGACCTCGCTCCACATGCACCTGAACCATCTGGACCCCCAGCATAACACAGGGTACTTACTGTTTCGGTGCGTGCGAGAGCGAGTGAGAAAGTGAGTGAGTGAATGACTTTCGTTTCTACTATTCAATTACTACCCGATCAGTATTGCTATTGTTTGATTAAATGGTAGATCTGACACAGATAAAAAAAGAAGTGTGTGTGTGTGTGTATGTGTGTGTGTGTGTGTGTGTGTGTGTGTGTGTGTGTGTGTGTGTGTGTGTGTGTGTGTGTGTGTGTGTGTCTGTGTGTGTCTGTGTGTGTCTGTGTGTGTCCTGCCAGGCCTTTAAAGTTACTGCCATGGCAATTTGAAGAGGCAGTGACACAAACACACACACACCATGCAATCTCTCTCTTTTTCTCTCTCTCTCTGTCTCTCTCACTCTCTTTCTCTCTCTTTAGCACGCACGCACACACACACACACACACACACACACACACACACACACACACACACACACACACACACACACACACACACACACACACACACACACACACACTGATAGACATTGCTACATATTTTCACACAAAATCAGTCTCAAACTAAGTATTGTTGAGGTCAGATAGAGTTCACAACTTAAGATGTTGATTAAACAGAGCACAGAGAGGAGGAACGTGTGTGTGTGTGTGTGTGTGTGTGTGTGTGTGTGTGTGTGTGTGTGTGTGTGTGTGTGTGTGTGTAAGACAGTGACAGAGAGAGAGAGAGAGAGAGAGAGAGAGAGAGAGAGAGAGAGAGAGAGAGAGAGAGAGAGAGAGAGAGAGAGAGGGAGAGGGAGAGAGAGAGAGAGAGAGAGAGAGATAATTGAATTTCGAAAGAAGCTTGAATAATTTTCCAATTAGGTAATTTGCACACACAGATAGAAAGCAAAGTGAAAGGGAGAGACAGAGACAGAGAGAGAGAGACAAGAGACAGAGAGAGAAAGGGAGAGATTAGGTGTTTGCGTTGCCTTGACCACCCCGGGCAGTGCTGCTTGACAATGGCTTCATCTCTGGAGAGCTGCATGCAAGCTTCTGAATCAAAGGGCACTCGCCCATATCCTAACTAAAGGAGCAGCGGATGAGGAGGGGTGGGCTTGGTTCTGTTGACAAACAGGAAAGCAGCCAATGAAAGAGTGGCAGAGCTTTAATTCTAAACACATTGTCTGTTACTCCATCTGGTTCTATGCGTTCTTGTAGTGTATTGGCGTGTTGTTTTTGTCCCTGTGTGTATGTGTGTGTGTGTGTGTGTGTGTGTGTGTGTGTGTGTGTGTGTGTGTGTGTGTGTGTGTGTGTGTGTGTGTGCGTGTGTGTGTGTGTGTGTGTGTGTGTGTGTGTGCGCGTGTGTGTTTGTGCGGTGTGTGCGTGCGTGCATGTGAGTGTGTTTTACTGTGCGTGAACGGGAGTTTTGCGCGTCTGCTTGCAACCCACATGTCTGCAGACGCGCAGGTGTGTGTGCATGTTTGCATGTGTGTGTGAATCGCTTTCCGTGAAGCCTTGCCACACCAAAGTGAAGGCTGTTTAGGGCAATATCATTCAAGCACTGGCTCACTCCCACAAAACCTGCACATGTGCACTTGCATGTGTACACATTAAACACAACATGAACAAGCGTGCAAACGGCGACTCGACTGCAGAGCTTTGTCTGATACGGACTGAACCTCGATATCAGCCCGCCGGTATATTGCCTGACGCATGGTTTAATGCCAGGGTGCTGGAAGTTTGCTCACGAATGGATAATAAGGTTCGCTGTCGGATGGAACAACTGCTTGTAGGGAAACCGTCGAGGCCACAATCCTTGAAGTAATTGCGCACACACCGAAACGTGCATGCATGCACAGATAAAACATTTGCACACACAAAGCTTGCATGAACGTGATCACAAAATTCTTGCACACACACAAACACTGTTTGCACACGATACAAAACTCTTGCCCACACAGGTACTTCTTCGACATGATACAGAACTCGACACACAAACTGGTGGTGTAAACGCAAGTTTGTGTGTGTGTGGCACAATAAGTCTGCCGCATGACACACAAGCCCTTCCACACAGGCACACTGCTTGCCTCAGTTGTTCTTGTCCGCACACATCTTCTGCTTTGTACAAAACCTGTGTGGGGAGGGGGAGAGTGAAGGTGGCTGGGGAGAGTAGGGCTGGAGAGCTGAAGATTGTTCAGGGAGGGAAAAGACCCTGCTTTGTTTCGGGTCGGCATGTCGTCGAAACCAGAAGACGAATGAATCATTTTTATGATCCAATATTGTTTATGCATACGTAAACCATATGCATATAAATGTGTTCATTGTAAATATCTTGTTTGAATGAGTTTGTTGGCTCGGTAGCTGTGTAGAGCAGGGTGCATCTGCAGCGACCACAAAAGACGACCCCCCAGAACTTGGAAATTACAAGGTTGTTCCTTCTGACAGCTGGCCCAAAAAACATACTCTGTTTCTGGAACCTCCAGCACCGGAAATAAAAGTGCAGCCGGTATCTGACTGCGGTCAATACCTTCATGACCAATTGTCTTTCAATCCGCCATTTATAACAAGCCCTCCAAATTCTCAATCAAGGCTTTCATTCATCAGACTTAAATGAAATATATACCATCAAAATATTTGCAATATTGTAGTGTGCAGGTGTTAAACGCGTGCGCACATGCACGTTTTGTATGCGTGCAAGTTGCGTACGAGGCATCTGTGCGTGCAGAATTTGTGTGTGCGTAAAGGGGCCTACACAAAGACTCAAAACATCGGCCAACTGCCTTTATCCAACCACTCCCTGCCTCTCATCTGACCCGTTTGGCAGAATAGTTGCATTGAAACGCACCGCGAAGACGACTGCCAAACACAGTAGCGTGTACGTTCTGAGCTTGCGCGAGATGCAATAAGACTCCACAACATCGGGTGATGTGCTAGCAGCACGCAACCCATCAGAGGCTCTCTTCCTCAGACGCCGGACTTTGCATGTCGACTCGGACCAGACTGGATTCCAAAAGCTTCCAACACAGCTGAACACATGGAACACATTTGTTACCGAACACGCTCGAGTCACCCCCAAAGTTTCAGATGGCCAACGGTTGGGCCGGTGTGTAGCAGCCTTCAGGGTTTGAATATTTTGCGAGCATGCAGGTTTCTGTGAGCGTGGGCAAGTGCTTGAAGGCTATTATCCCGTACGGCTTCTCTTGCCGCCATAAGTTAGTGCGGCCGGCACTCCAGCCCTCCCGTGTCCAGCCACAGGGGTCCGTCAGAAAGTGGCCGCAGAGCCCTGTTCCCTGGGGCAGCTCCGTGTGTCAAAGCCCCGGGCTCCAGCTGTCCTCGCTGGAATCAGCGGCCTCATTACTGCTTAAGGAATCCAGTTATCCAATAATGTCTGTGGAAATGCTCCACTGAACACCCCTACCCGCATCCCCCCCCCTCACTCCCCCGCATCATCCTACTCTGTTCACTTCACCCCCCTTCCCCCCCCACATCCGCTCGCTCTCTCCTTACCGTTGGATCTTCATGCTCTCTCTCATTCTCTCTCTCTCTCTCTCTCTCTCTCTCTCTCTCTCTCTATCTCTCTCTCTCGCTCTCTCTCTCTCTCTCTCTCTCTCTCTCTCTCTCTCTCTCTCTCTCTCTCTCTCTCTCTCAAAGGTGTTCGTTCCCCATATCTGCCAGAGCTTACAAGATGGAACCATAAACCATGTCGTCTTTCTTCGTACCCTCTCCCTCCCCCCTCTCTTTCTCTCTCTCATTCTCTCTCTATCTCTCTCTTTGTCAACATCTTTCAATTTCTCTCTGTCTTTTTCGCAAACTTCTTCCCCTCTCTACCCATCTCCATCTTAGACGAAAACAGTCTGTTCAGCATCCTCTCTCTCTCTCTCTCTCTCTCTCTCTCTCTCTCTCTCTCTCTCTCTCTCTCTCTCTCTCTCTCTCTCTCTCTCTCTCTCTCTCTCTCTCTCCTAATTGGATCCCAGCCCATTTCTTGCCTCACGTCTTCCCAGCCTCCCTCTTCTTCCTCCATCTGACTCCCCCTCCACCTCTTCCTTGCCTTTTAACTGCTACAGACTCATCACACCAATATCGTTCATTTCAATTCAGTGATTATTTTCATTCTTCTTCCTTTTGTTAATTTCTGCGTTCAGAAATACAGGAGCAATGTGCAAACATTCAAATGCCTTCCTGAGTCTCTGTTTGTCAAGTTTCTCCTTCGGCAATTCCTGATCCCCATGTTTGTGCAGTCTGTCTCTATCTCCTTAATGGTTTCTCTCTATCATTCTATCTCTCTCTCTCTCCATCACAAGTCTTCTCCCTGGCAGCGGTGACAGACAGAGGCACTTTTCTTTGCACACTGACACTTTTGCATTTCCTGTGTTGAATTCCTACTGTGTCTGTGTGTGTGTGTGTGTGTGTGTGTGTGTGTGTGTGTGTGTGTGTGTGTGTGTGTGTGTGTGTGTGTGTGTGTGTGTGTGTGTGTGTGTGTGTGTGTGTGTGTGTGTGTGTGTGTGTGTGTGTGTGTGTGTGTGTTTATTTTTCGACTGTGAAAAAGTGTTAAGCTAAAGGCCTCGATATACTCAAAGTTGGTTTTCTCACAGAGTTTTGCATTAGACTTGTTGGGCATTGTTGACCAATCGCAGACCATGTGTATTTAGGGGGGGAGAAAGGTTTGAGAGTTTCAAACTCCAGTTCAGGGCTTGGAAATGGTCGCCAATGGAGGGAGGGAGCGACAGTGACATGAGGTGGACTCTATAAGTGGTAAAAAGCGAGCTAAGATAATGGAGTGTGGTGGTGAGGGAGGAATAAGTGAGAGAGAGAGAGAGAGAGAGAGAGAGAGAGAGAGAGAGAGAGAGAGAGAGAGAGAGAGAGAGAGAGAGAGAGAGAGAGAGAGAAAGAAAGAAAGAAAGAAAGAAAGAAAGAAAGAAAGAAAGAAAGAAAGAAAGAAAGAAAGAAAGGTAAGGCTTTATATAAAGGTCCTTGTATTAAGCCTTTGTTAATAGGTAAAAATACACTTATTATATGCTTATTAACATTAATTGGTGTTAGTAAGACTATAAGTGTTAATAATAACATAATAAACATGTTTATTGTGAGATTATACGACTTTTATAAGCACCTATAAGAAACTATTTATTGATTGCTTAATAACATTAATAATAGTCTTATGAGTCTCTTATAGTTGTTAATAAAAGCATTACAAACCCATTCATTGAGGCTCACTAACTTACCTATTATTACATTGTTAAACCTTTACCAAGCATTTTTTATGCTTATTAAGGTTAATAAATCTTTTATTAAAATGCTTATTAAGCATTTTGCAGGCACGGGATCTAAAGCGGAAACAATGCTTTGTTAATAAGTTGAAAAATATATTTTCAAAATAACAGTTTAAGTGTATGTTTTTGTGCTTCGATAACATTGTATTTATAATATGTCTTTTTTATTTTACCTTTTATCAACCTTGATAACATATAGTACTCATTAACTGTTATTAAGTGTGTATTAAAGGAATTATTAACCTTAATAAGCATTGTTCCCGCTTTAGATTCCATACCTGTAAAATGCATAATTAGCAGTTTAATAAAGGATTTATTAACCTTAATAAGCAGAAAAAATACTTAGTAAAGGTTTAACAATGACATAAAAGGTAAGTTAGTAAGAATCAATAAATGGGTTTGTAATGCATTTATTAACAACTATAAGAAACTCCTAAGACCATTATTAATGTTATTAAACAATCATTAAACAGTTAACAAGTTTTTTATAAGTGCTAATAAAAGTTTTATAATCTCACAATAAACATGTTTATTATGTTATTATTAACACTTATTGATAGTCTTATTAACACAAATTAATGTTAATAAGAATATAATAAGGTAGGGTGAAAGAGAGATAGTGAGTGAGAGGTGCATTTGTCTTGCATCGATTCTGTCTCAGCCATTTCTGAGGTTAAATAAAGTTGACTGTAATAGCAAAAATAACTTCTATTACATTTAACCTGAATTTTGCTTGTGATCGTTGTGACTCCTTGTCATCAACCAGAAGCGAACCATCAAACCTACGGTGAGCGTTCTTTGTAAATCTTCTGGTGGCCATTGGTAAATAATCGAATTGAACGTCTCACGGACACAGAGCCACATATTAGCCGTCAAGAAGCGCATCAGACCTCCAAACCACTCAAAGGGCCAGCCGTCAGCGACGTGACAATCCCATTGCCGCCTGCCACCACAAGGTCCTCATGATCCCCATCCTGTGTTGCCATGGTAACCGATCACAAACATTGAACGCATTGCACAAGTGAATTTGCTTCCCCTGAGCAGGAAGCTCAAGAATGCCTTTCCTCTCTTTATGCCAGAGCACGATTTAAGAAGGAGAGAAAGTGTTTAGCGTTGAGGGGTTCTAGGGGGGAGATGTGATTGGTTACCTGGTGTGGCTGAGAGCGAGAGATGACTGCTGGGAAGAGGAGAGGAGCTGCACTGTATGAGCGGTTCGCCGACAGGTGACGAAAGTTAGTTTGTGGTTCACGGAGAGCAACCAGAACTGAACCCGCAGAAGTGCCTGCACGTTGATGAGCCGTCACATCCGTCAGAGATCGCTGGTGACGTGACGTAAATGAATGGGACTGGCTGTGCGGTACAATTGAAGTGGACCAAATGGGAGATTTGCATTTGGACCGAGGTAAAAAAAGAAAAGATGTCAAGGACAACAATGACAAGGAAGACACAGATCTCTTCCCCACACAGCGAGATCAAAGCGCCTCCGGAGGAGAAACCCCCCTCTCCTTAAACGCTTTAAACGCTGCTGTTACACTGCGACACTTTGGGGAAAGTCTTACAAAGTCCTTAAATACAGCAGATATCTGTGAGTGTGTGTGTGTGTGTGTGTGTGTGTGTGTGTGTGTGTGTGTGTGTGTGTGTGTGTGTGTGTGTGTGTGTGTGTGTGTGTGTGTGTGTGTGTGTGTGTGTATGTGTGTGTGTGTGTGTGTGTGTGTGTGTGTGTGTGTGTGTGTGTGCGCGTGTGTGCGTGTGTGCCAGTGCATGGGTGTGTATGTGTGTGCCAGTGTGTGTGTGTGTGTGTGTGTGTGTGTGTGTGTGTGTGTGTGTGTGTGTGTGTGTGTGATCAATCAAAGCAGAGTTTTTGCGGCTGCAGTTCGATCCAACGCGCTCCTTTCCTCTCCCCTCTCTACTCCTTTGTTCGCCTTCTGTTCTTCCTATTTATTTTTCTCTCTGAACAACATGGTTCATTCCTCCACAATCAGGAACTCATGTCACCCCTGGAAGGAGGAGTAACGTGAGAGAGAGACAGACATGCACCAGCACGACAGCCACGGACCCTGGCGTCCATCGAGGGAACAAACAAAAACATGAACAGCCATATGGATATCATTGACACCAGACAGCACTCTCTACAGAGCACCCATACACACACACACATGATCAGCACATATGTATGGGTAACATACACACACAAACATACCACACTATACATACTGCACATACAAGTACACACACACACACAAACCGAACCAACACATACACCACATATACGTACACACACATACACACACACACACCATAAACACATACACACACTCACACGCAGCACATACAAATGCACACAAAAACACATACACGCACACACACACACAGCACATACAAGAACACACATACACACACACACACACACACATACCACACGTATACAAGGACACACAAACACAGCAGGGTTTGACAGGAACTCGCCCACACAAGCAAAACACAGACACGCAGATAGCAAAAGCCGTAAAACTGATTTGTGAAAGAATACAAAACAATACAAAAGAGAGAGACAGAGAGAGAGACGGATCGAGACAGAGATGGGGGTCGATGCAGAGAGAGAGGAAATAAACCCAAAATATAGAGGGAGAAGTGGCAGCAGCAAAACAAAATAATCTAAAGAACAACAAGTAGTGTAAGAACAGAGAGAGGAACCCGAAGCTCTTAAGATAGCAGACGTACACACACACACATACACAAACACACACACACACACACACACACACACACACACACACGCACGCACACACACACACACACACACACACACACACACACACACACACACACACACACACACACACACACACACACACACAAACACACACACTCACACACACACACTCACACACACACACACACACACACACACACACACATACACACACCTACACACACACACGCACACACAGACACACACACAAATAAAAAGTCGTTCACTGAAAAACATACACATCCACTCATAGACACCACATATACACAAACCCTCTCATACAAACAAACACCATCTCGCACACACATACACACACATACATACATTCTCTCACACACACACACACACACACACACACACACACACACACACACACACACACACACACACACACAGAGGCAAACCCCATCTATGTAGAGAACCATGTGAGGACCCCTTAATGCCCCTCTGAAGAGCCACTCATTACAAAGTTCACGGCTCGAATGGTGTACTGAAAGCCCTGCAGCAACTCAGTGTGTTTACCCAGACGTTAAGGAAATCCTCCGGCCTCCCACTCTCCCTTAGCTTTGTTGACTTTATAGTTTCACTTCAGATAAAACGATCGCCCCTCCATCCGCTTTATCTTTCATTCACTCCCTCCATTGGCTGTTGAGATAAATACAGATCACTCATTGGCTTAAAAGAATGAAGGCAGATCAATTAGAATGGTGCATCAGATGGCCTTTGAGCTCGTGGTAACAGCCTATCGTGTGAACGTTTGCGATGATTGACCCCAGAGAGGGCCAATTATAACACTTCCACATCCAGCCACAGACAATAAAGGATGAATACACAACTGCATTATTCAAGGGGTCTGCAGGGATAAATAAAGCATGAAATAGGAGGCGTGTTAGTAAACTTCCACAACAGCACCTTCAGAAGGACCCGATGGTTTACGCATACGTGTTAACATGTGTTCAAGTTCAGGGAATATTTGCACTCTCTCTTACAAGCACAAACACACACACACACACACACACACACACACACACACACACACACACACACACACACACACACACACACACACACACACACACACACACACACACACACACACACACACACACACACACACACACACACACACACACACACACACACACACACACACACACACACACACACACACACACACACACACACACACACACACACACACACACACACAGAGACACCATCCGATCATTGTACAGGTGACTGGGAGTGTCAGTGTGCGGTGGTGATTAACACGTAACATGCCATGGTATCATGAGGTTTAAATGTATTGTCTAGTCTGCTGCACGTCTAACACTGTGTAGCCTCCCTGCAGAACGGGTCCCATTGTGTCTGAGCGTGTATGTGCCTAGGAGCGTAGCGTGTTAGCATGGCCCTGACATGAGAGGGACTATATAGTTCAACCCTGCCCTGGGCAAACACTGTCCTGTCTGTCGCTCTATACCATTCCACTTGTCCACATGCCACATTTTGTCTTACGGCCATGTTTGGTTGCATAATGCTTCATAACTCAAGCGCTAAATATAGAAGGGTCGTGAAACACAGCGATCATGCTAGGCCGGCCTGCTCATTCATCTCGGTAGTTTGGTTTTGTGCGAGGGTATTTTATGCTTTATGCAGTAGTGGAAATGTTCTTGAAGTAGATCTTGTTGTAAAAGACCTTCATGTTGGAAACGGAACTGATGGTTAACAGTAAACTCTCTTGTCAGAAAGTAGAGGGAACATGTTACTTTGAGGTTGACAAATAAATGTTAATAAATGTGTACATTTTGCAATACGTAGGAATTATTTTTTTTGCATCAATGAGTCTCAAGTTTCAACATGGGCCGCATCACCAGTATGAAAAACAAAGCCAAAACAACCGGTCATATCGTTGTCAATCATTTAGGAGAATGCTTGTGGCTGCCTAGCCTGCTGGTCACATGCACAGATTCCCGTGAGTTTTCAAACATGCTGATGTTTAATGTTTAGGCTTGACCGCAACTTATAGTGCCCCCTGTGTTCACAGGGGTACTTTTCGGGGAGCTGCTT
>NC_082392.1:20203769-20205097 GCF_031168955.1 Gadus macrocephalus | reverse complement strand
AGCTGAAGAGCATTTGCATTTTTAGAAAAATAGCGTTTTAACAGGCAGGCTTTCAGTTGTAACTGAAACAATATTTCAATAGTGAAAAATGCTCATCGTTATTATTTTTTTGAAGCCTTTATGAGTGCAGATATTCAGGTATTATAAATAATCATGCACGGTATTATTTGCATGAGGGTCAGCGGGCCACATTTTCCCATCATTTCCCATATAAAAGAGATAAATTGAAATAAAAGAGATAAAGAGAAATCGGAGAGGGCAACAGAATGTTTATCAAAAAGTGGAAAAGATGAACATGGAGTATTTATCCGGTTTCGAGAAGTTGAATGACGAGGCATGACTGGGTGCCATACTCGTTGGCGACGCCTGTTAACAAACCATAAGTTAACGACAGGGCGGAGAGAGGGGACGAGCTAGGGATGTGACAGGATGAGGAGGAGAGAGGGATGGAGGGGGTTTCAAAAAAGAACAGGAGAGAGGGAGGGTGAAGGAAGAGAGTCAGTCAGTTAGTTCCTGGTGGGGCCTCTTGGACCAGATCAATATTGTAAATAAGAAACTGTTCTTAATGTTTTATCTGGAAAAATAAAGGTTAAAAAAAAAAAAGTCAGAGAAAGGTGGAGATTGATAAAAGAGACAGAAAGACGACGACAGAGAAAGAGAGCAGAAAGAGACAGCTGGGATCGTGTGAAAGAGGAGGTAGAGTAGAGAGATGCAGAATGATAGAATAAAGATCAGGACAAAAGGGAATCATACATGTTTAATTAGCCTTGCATGCTCAGGGGACAGGATTATACCCCTATGGTTAGGGTTCTCTTCCCTGTTCATGAGCTGGACAGAACAGTTTGACGTCAGGTTCAGGTTGTAGAACAAGACCCGACGTTACGCCTGGGTAACCTTCTTCTGATTACTGTGTATGTACCCCTCTACGCATGAGTCCTTCTGTGTTTTAGCTTTTATGGTGGTTTATCAAACCACCATTTGATAAACTGCCTCCACCTCCAGGTATTTATAATAGTTTCCAAATTAACACAGAGTGGCTAAATAGAGTCTAAATAAGACTAATGCAAAACACCATGGATTACTACTTCCTGCAAATGTGAATGTTGATTAAAGTCCCCATTACTCAGCTGTCACAACACAACACAGCGCAACGCAATGCAACACCACGACATAATGAAACACAACAAACAACACAGCGTAAAAAGAAAGACCACAAAACAGGGCAATAACATAATAAAGCAAAACCCAAAGCAAAAACATAATGAAACCCCCCACCAGACACCACAACACAAAGGGTATAAAAGGAGATGGAAAAGGGGGAGGGAAAC
>NC_082392.1:20188769-20196269 GCF_031168955.1 Gadus macrocephalus | reverse complement strand
CGCTCTTTCCACATTTTCTCTCTCTATTTACATCGTTCCCACTTCACCACATGATTTCATCTCACTCTCTCCTTCCCTCCCACCCTCCTTCCCTTCCACCCTCCCACCATCCCTTCCTCCCTCCGTCCCTCCCTCCCTCCTTCCCTCCCTCCCTGCCCCCCTCCTTCCCTCCCTCACTCCCTTTCTCCCTCACTCAGCACTTGACACGCAGCCTGAAGCGGTAAACAACCACTTGTGATTGAACCCAGATCAACAGTTTAAATAGCAGAATGTTTAATCAACGGTTCCAAGGGGTGTTGAGTGCAGCTTCCAGGGTTCCCAGTGAGGGACAACCACTCGGAGATCAGAGTACCACACCCGGTGCTGATACTCTGCGTTGGGATTCATCCAGTGTGGGGCTGGCGCAGATCAGCACCTTGGACAGCGGGCGAGAAACACCAGTGCTGGGGCTCGATGGTCTCGTGAGACCGCCCTGGTCCTCACAAGTTCACCTTCTGTTCCCCATCTGAAAGGCTCTTCCAAAAATTACTAAATGAAGGGACCAATCAGTGCTCAGGGGAGGGAGGTTCAGTTTCTCGGCAAAACAAGGCGCGCAGTAAGCTGCAGAATTTAAAATCAGCACCAGGCACTGGAGGGAAGGTGTAGTAATCGATGGAGCAATCAAAACACTTTTATCCGAAATAGAGCCAAAAGATGTTCAAAGATGGACTGAAATTTTAACGGAAGGCTTTTCTCAGAAGGTAAAATGTTTGGGGCTTAGTTCGAAACAGATTATACAAGATGGAAGGGGGATAGAGTAACTGATTAGTAAGTGATCTAATTGGTCTGAGTTTTTTTTTAACAACATAAGATCATGCCCATATTTGATCATGGCCAGCATGATATTCATGGGGAAACGCATGTGTGAATGTCTGGATGGTCTCATGGGGCTAAGGCCTCCAAGCCATGAGGAGGAGTCCTAGAGATGTTTGGTGCAGTGGGACTCGTGTCCTCCATGATGAAGATCACACCTTCTTTCAATGGGAAATAAATCACTGAATGAGTATCAGCCTAGAGATGAATATGTATGTTTTCATATGATTCCCATTATTTGAAATAGTTCTGTGTTTAGCTACAGTTTTAAAAAATTAGGCTTAAGACTTTTATGGTTTGGTGTAGCCCTTATGTAAAAATATGTGGGTGTAAATGGTTAGAAATGGTTATATTCAGACATAAGGCTAGATATGTTTGTGTTTGGGTAAAAGGTTGGACTTGGTTACATTTAGATATGGTTGTGTTTTGGTAAATGGTGAGACAAGGAGTTTGGATGATATTTAGATTGGGATATATGTGTAAGTCTAAGATCGTAGACTCACAGAGGTATGCTCCTGCTACAGTTTATGATAAAACAATTTCTGTATTGTATTGGAAATCCATGTAGGCCTATATCCAATTTGAGGATATTTATTTATTCATAGTGCTGTTTAGAATCTGTTTGCAATCAACCAAGTTAATAAATAAAAAAATTAATAATTGAAAGATGAAGATTATGCACACGGCTGTGTAGGCGTCTTGGTCGCCACACTGAGGGTTCTATGGGAAGAGGATTCCCAAACAAAGAGCATGCCAATGGTAATACCAGCATGGCATTGTTCCGACAGAGTGCTTCTCAAAGGTGCTGTCTAGGGCCCAAAGGACCACACACTAAAAGCATGGAGAGCCAACGACTGAAGTTCATTGTTTGTGGTGACTTGCAGTTCTGCCGAAAGTAAGGCCATGTTTTTTTCCTTGGATGTATTGTACTGAGACCAATTACTAGCTACCGACTTAAGGTCCAGTATAAGTTTGGGCTTGTACTCGACACACCCGGCAGATTATTGTTGTAATTATTTTTATTGAGCTATTCTTTAACTTGTGTAATGTTGTTGTTTTTTAATGGGTAATGGTCCAACATTTATGTTTGGGTTGGTGGAGACCTTTATTTTGAAGGAACGGTTCTTTGAAATTTTAAACACGTCTGCTCGGTGAGCGCTCCTCGTTTTAACGTTGACATGGTTACCAACTGTCCTCCACTTTTCAACCACTTTGTTTCGAATAACCAAGTTCTACTTTACATTTATTAAAGAGTTAACAATCTTACCCTGTGTTACGTTATCGGCCCAAAATGTTGTTCTTGATTTTGATCGCTTGCTACCCTTCATATGAAAAGTTCCGCCCGGTCGGTTAATCCTGTCGTATTTTAGTGCTGGTTCTACATTACTCGATGACTACGATGGCATCATGCCATGGCTATCATGGCTGCCATTCATTTAATATGGTCACCACACCAACAGCTACTTAACTCGAAGTAGTGCAAGCTCTTGAGCTGGGGTTCACTGGATTTTAAAAAGCGTTGTACCGTTATGTTCCCGGTAAACGAACTTTTCCTGAAGGAACAACTCGATGATGTCTTGGTTGTGTGTTTTTCCGTGTCTCCACCACTAGGGGGGGATGTAGCTCTGCTCATGCCGCGGTCTGCCCGCTGATGAGAGCGGGAGGCCGGCCCGGGTCTCCGGAAAGGCTCCCGTCCGCCGCCGCCGCCGACTGACTGATTTGCAATTCAATAAGTCACAATGTCATCTATTTAGCTTTTACACATTTAGCTGACAAAGAAGACCAGGCAGGCACGCTTGCCTTATGAAATATCGTCCCGGACTCGAGGAAGAAGAAGTTAATGTTCTCTTTTCTGGCTTGTCCCACACCGACCCCCCACACTCCCCCACCATCCTCTCCTCCCCCCCCCCCCCCCCCCCCATTACTCTCTCATCTTCCTTCTGTCTGGGAACGCACTTTTCCTCCTTTCTGTTCTCTAATAGCCTATGTGCCATGCTTTCTGTGTCTCTTTATTTCACTCGCCAAAAGATTCACGCGTCCACTTTTTACACTTGGTGTCTGCGCGTGTGCGTGTGTGTGGGTGCGTGCGTGCGTACGTATGTGCGTGCTTGCATGTGTTTAGGTGCGTACGTGTGTATGTGTGTTGGCGCGTGCGTGAGAGTATGCGTGTGCACGTGCGTGTGAGTGTGTCTATCGTTTCCAGTGAGAGCAGGTCTAACGTATGTCTTGACATGAATAACGCAAACAGGAGAATAACCACCCACTCGCGCGCAGTGGCGCGGGCCTCCGGGGTCACATGGATATCACAGGATACAGCATTGCTCTTTACAGATGCGTTCAGACATGATTCTGTTCGATAGCACGCAGGCCAAAACGTTGTTGCATTAATATACCTTTTTTTATTAGGATTCTTCTACCATTTGCTGCCTGTCGTCGAGCCCCCACGAGCTCCGATTTTACCCCCCCCCCCCCCCCCCCCCCCACCCCCCCTCCCCCCCCCCTCCTTTCCGCAAAACGTGGAATCCCATGTCCCCATTGGCTCCCCGCGCTGTCTCTTTGCTCCCTGCACCCGCCTCTTCAGAGCCCCTCTCCGGGAGAGGGGCTCTGAAGAGGCGGGAACAGCAGAGAGACGCCAGGCAGCGTCAGACCTCCTCGCCCGTCCTCCTTTCCTCCTCGCGCGCTCTCCATCCCGCGGACCAAGTAGTCATCTGCCCAAGTTGGCCAGCGGACGTACAGGAGGACAGCAACGAAATGACAGTAATGTAGGAATTAGGGAAAGAGTGT
This sequence comes from Gadus macrocephalus, assembly GCF_031168955.1. Classification (NCBI taxonomy): domain Eukaryota; kingdom Metazoa; phylum Chordata; class Actinopteri; order Gadiformes; family Gadidae; genus Gadus; species Gadus macrocephalus. Next base: position 20,192,633 of record NC_082392.1, on the reverse strand, counting down.
GGAACTGAACGGGGCGGCTGGAGGACAGAGCGTCACCCCCACTATTGCTTATTCAACTAAACTCTCAGTGTACTCGAGACAGGCTTTTCTACAGGAATATACCTTTTTGTCTATCTGACTTTGACTTTATTCTTATATTTTTGGGACATTTCGACTGAGAGTATTTCGTGTGCGTTGTGAGGAGAGTTCCACTTTGCTGGTCCTTTTTAAACTTTTTTTTGTTCTTGAAGAAGAGGCGAGGTAATGCAGAGACCATAAGAGCGACCGTTGGACCGTTGGTCTCACCCGAGCGGAGCGCGCGGTGGAGAGGTTTGGCGATTTGGCGCCGGCGCCAAAGTGGATCGTTGCTCTGCTCTCGTGCTCCTCGATACCCCGCATAGTTTATGTTGGGTTTTATTTGATGCGCGTGAACAAGCCAGCCTTCACCGGGATAGCTCAGTGACGCTTTGAACGACTCCCGACCGGATCTGTGCCGTCTCTTGCTCTCCAGCATCGCGTCTCGTGGTGTGTGTGTGTGTGTGTGTGTTGATGCGTCGCACCGGGAGACACACAGTTTGATAAAAAATGAGATCACGGGTGGAACCGACGCCGTAGTGTTTTAGAAATTACCGACCCTCCCCCCCGCCCCCTCCCCCCCTTCTCCACTCTTCCTCCACGATTTGGGAACAGTCCGTGTCGCTCGGAGACATTCACCCGGGAAGGGATGGAGACGGTGCGGGTTTGGAAATGGGGACCCGCGGCGCTGTGGGGATGTAGTGTTTGGAGAACTCTTCTTTTTATTTCCCTCTGGAAAGGTAAGAGACACGGGAGCGAACTTGTTGCCAGATAACGGTTTTATGTTATTTATTTATTTCTACCTGTTTACTTTCAATCACAGAAACCTCATGGCCCTAAAACCGTATGAATTAGACCAAAGAGGAAACGCAAGAACTTTTTTCGTGTAAATGATACTATTAAATGGAAGGTTGCAGGCTTCGGACATCTCTATGGAGAGCACGTTCGGTTTGGATGAAAGGCAAATGAGTTTCATTTTTTATTCAAATGATGATCGATTTAAAAATGTTGCGTTTGCGCGCGCTCGCCCGTATGTGTGTGTGTGTATGCGTGTGTCCGTGTACGTGTTTTAGTGAGTGAGTGAGTGAGTGAGTGAGTGAGTGAGTGTGTGTGTGTGTGTGTGTGTGTGTGTGTGTGTGTGTGTGTGTGTGTGTGTGTGTGTGTGTGTGTGTGTGCGTGCGTGCGTGTGGTGTAAGTCATTGACTCCTCGGTTGTTCGGCGTCAGGTGACGGTGGTGCGCGGAGGACCGCGGCACCGGAGAAGCGTCCAAGATCAAAGGATATAGAGATCGGGTGTCTGATTCAAACGCGTTTGGATGTCATTAAAACGTCATTAAATTGTATTATTTATTGAAAATAACGCCTGGGAGAAAATATGTGACCGTCATGATATCTGGGAATACGAGCCGAACATTAGGACGTTAACCAGAGCATTCCCAGGAATACTTCTGAAACATTCATCAAAACTTGTATTATTCGATTTAAAACGACCTTATTTGTTGTCAACGATTACAGTCGTCTGGACTCGTCTCCGGCATCAAACTTATTGAGGAATGAACATTAACTGAGGAGGTCATAGTTTCAAGTGCAAGCTGAATTTGGCTTAGGCCTAATAGGACAGAGTGATATGTCACGGCCTGTGTTGGATCGGAGGGTTGAACGTATTTCTCATTGCCTTTACACATTTCATGTTTTTTGTGGCGAAATTTTTTGGAGTTTTATAAGAAATTGTTATTGCAAAGAAGGATAAATACTTACAAGAAGTACTGCAAAAAAAGAAAAGGGGGGCAAAAAACGACAAGAATGAAAACTAAAATTACATAAGATGCATTACCATGTAGGAAGGGAACCCCGTCTGCAATAGCACGGCGAGATGCGCCTGAATCACTTTTACACTTGTGTCCAAACAGGTCGCTTTTGACATGGGAAAGGTCATATTTCATTTTTTATGCAAATTCACAGAATATCCTGCAAGGCACCCAAAGTAGAGCCATGGCAATGGTCATTCAGTAGTCGTCATCCTCATTTAAAGAGAGAGAGAGAGAGAGAGAGAGAGAGAGAGAGAGAGAGAGAGAGAGAGAGAGAGAGAGAGAGAGAGAGAGAGAGAGAGAGAGAGAGAGAGAGAGACTCATACTAACAAGAAATGTGTCTTATATCACATCTCCTCGCCTCGGACATATAACGAGGCACATTATAGGAACAACTAGGCCCCTGGGACCTCCCCCTGTCATGCGCTCGAGAGTGCATGGGGGTGGGGGTGGGGGTGTGGAGCGTGGCCCCCACAGCCCTGCTGCTGGCTGGGTGTCCGGTCCCCATGTCCCTGTCTCCCCGGCCAGGGTGAGTGGCCAAAGACACTGACCCCATCTCCCCCCCCCCCCCCCCCCCGTGAAGAGCCAGGCCCGCCTGCGCCACTCAGTGTAAATACAGCTGACACTCCCAGCTGAAGCTCCCAGCTGAACACATGGATAACACGGTGCGCTGTATGATCATATGGCATCCGCTTTTCTTTCTGAAATGGGGGGCTAGCCCTAATGATATTACACACTCAAAGCTTTTCCTCTGTGCGCCCCATCTTTCTGTAATAACATCCCTGTGCCTCACGAAACCCACAAAATAAATATAGGCAAGTGAAATCTGAAGCATATAAACCCGGTGGAGCTCTTGTTTGAACCCTTATGAATAAGCAGTGGGAGACACTCAATATATTACTATTAGAGGGTACTACATTGGTTGAAGGTAGCGGTTATGTATGTGGAAAATAACTATGTGGCAGGAAAATAAGTGTGTGTGTGTGTGTGTGTGTGTGTGTGTGTGTGTGTGTGTGTGTGTGTGTGTGTGTGTGTGTGTGTGTGTGTGTGTGTGTGTGTGTGTGTGTGTGTGTGTGTATGCTTCCTGTGTGTTTGTGTGTGTGTGCATGGTTTGGAGTTAAAGTGTGTGTGAGGAGATATGTGTGTCTTGCGTGTGTGTGTTTGTGTGTGTGTGCGTGTTTATGCATGGTTTTGAGATGGAGTGTGTGTGTGTATTTCAGGGAGATATGTCTTGTGTGTGCAGGATATATCCTTCTATATCCTTATGACACCCGTGTGTGTGTGTCTCACGGCTCGTTTGCGTGTGTTTTTAATTAGCCTTCTGTGTTGCGCCTCGTGAATCGTCAAACGGCTAACTATCTCTAAGTAGCGAGCCGCAGACACAAGCTCAAATCATCCCACAATAAGCATAATGTTGCTTTGTTAGAGGCTAAATTTAAGCGTAATGTGGTACTGTACACTACGATAGGGTCAATGATCGTGCATCAGGCCTTTAGACACACCCACGGAGAGAACAGCAGGGGGGATGGAGCTGTCTCTAATGAACAAATGATTTCACTGAAACGTCTTTCTCCGTCTCACCTCTTAAACTTGAGATCATACCGTACAATTCACAACATATATTAAGCTTATGCAAACAGCTCCTTTCTTAAAGACCTTGCGTCGGGTCCATTCTTCTCATTAAAACAAGCAAATATGGGGAGAAGAAAAGGCAGTATAATGCAAAAAGCTGGTAAATGTACTTTGCATCCCTTTAAAATATGTGTTTCCAAAGAATCTTTGTCGTTGTTTTAGATTAGCTGTTGTTGAACCACGTTAGGTGTAAATAAAATTAATAGCGTTATTCTGCAGCTGTATGTAATGTCCCACTCTATCTCCTTGATATGGTTGTAGTTCACTGCTGCGTTCCGCCTCGATGTGTCTTCGGGCTGGACGCATCAGCTTAGAGTGTGAGCGTCTGACCGCTGCTTGGTAGCTCCCATGGCAATAAATGCCAATGTGTG
>NC_082392.1:20171269-20178769 GCF_031168955.1 Gadus macrocephalus | reverse complement strand
TACGTAGATGGAGGTGTGACCTTCGCTCAAAATGTTCATATCATTTCAGAGTACATTGGACATCGACACTTAGAACATGTAAGACACACACATCTCAAACGTCTCTCACTCCCAGCATCAAGAAACAGAAAGGCGCCACTAAACAAGTCGATACATTGAGAAAATGAGGCGTTGAGGCTTGTCACTCTTAATGTTTGGGGATGACCTCTAAGTCATGAACACGAGGTCAGCAGGAGACAAATCCCCATGGAACAAGTGGTTCCGCCATTGTTTTTGCGACCAAGGACACACACTCGCATACTGGGCCTCCTTCCTGTGTGAATACAATGAGCAGTCTGTTCTACTATAGAGTATTCTGTTGGACTGAGTGTGAGTGTGTGTGTGTGTGTGTGTGTGTGTGTGTGTGTGTGTGTGTGTGTGTGTGTGTGTGTGTGTGTGTGTGTGTGTGTGTGTGTGTGTGTGTGTGTGCGTCTGTGTGTGTGTGTGTGTGTGTGTGTGTGTGTGTGTGTGTGTGAGTGTGTGTGTGTGTGTGTGGGGGGGTGTGTGTCTCCTTAATACAGTCAATACACTGACAACCTCTTTGGCAAGCCCTTTGCTTCTTGAACCTGTTTGTGTGTGTGTGTCTATATGTGTATAGTGTGTCTCTTCCCTAAACAAACTCATTTCATTCCATTGATAATCCTTTAGTCTATTGAGTCCTTCAACAACCAAGGGTGTGCGTGTTTGTGTATGGACCGGACCTTTGTGTGTTTATGTGTGTAGTGTGAGTGTGAGTGTGAGTGTGCGTGCGTGTGTCCATGTATGTGTGTGAGTGTGTGCATATTTATACATCATACTTTCATAATTATAGTGTATATGTGTATATGTGTGCAATTAAAAAATATATTTGTGTGTTAATTAAAATGTTTTGTTTCGTGGTACATACTGTACGTAAGGCTTTTTTTATAGAGCACCTTTTCAAAAAGTGGCAACACAAGTGCTTAACAGAACAAATGCCAAATAACCCAAATCACGGTACATAAAACCATAACACACAGTAATAAAAGAACAGGATCAGGCACACACCTACAGCGGTCAAAACAACATTAGGACCAAAGGTTGCAGTATTAATAAAAAGCTCAATCAAATCAAAGTTCTCCCAAACCCTCCACATAAAGGGAAGAAGGTTATTGGAGGGGAGGCCTCTGTTTGGGTCCAGCACCAGGGACAGACCGCCGCTGCTGGTCAGAGGTCAGAAGGGGTCGGGTTTGTTATGTAAAGCCACTCTACCAAACTGCTCTGGGGCGCATTGGGGCGATTGGGGGGGGCTTCTCCCTGGTGGCTTCCAGGTTGTGTGTGTCTGTGTCTGTGTGTGCGTGTGTGTGTGTGTGTGTGTCTGTGTCTGTGTCTGTGAGCGGATGCGTGTGCGTGTGCGTGTGCGTCTCTGTACGTGCGTGCTCGGTGCGCATTGGTTGAAGGGGCAGGAAGTGATTAGGGCGGGCCGTTAACAAAGCCCTTAACGAGTCCGGCTAACGAAGCCTGAGGGCAGCTCTGGTGGAGCCGCCTTAATTAGAATAGCAAATAAGAGTCCTTTATGCAAACAAGTGGGAGAGTTAATCTGCATATCTTCACCCGGAGACACTGACGGTTTCTAAGCCCCGGGCCAGGAGTGACTGGGGGGGGAACCACGGAGGGGGGGCAGGGAGGGGGGGAGATAAACACACAGCCGGGGGGAGGGGGGGGAGTGTGTGAAGAGGGGAGATAGAGGGGAGAGGAATGTGTGGATGAATGTATCAGTTTGTTACGTTACGGGTTGTCTTTTTTTAATTTTATTATGGTTATTGAAGCCATCACAGAACAAAGCTGCCGTACTCATCCTCTTTAATATTGGGCTTTAAAGCTTTTCGTTTATGTATTTTTCCTATAGTTGTATTCTAGAATGCCTGGAGGACTCTCATCTCCTAGTCCTGCCCTCCGTGGCCAGGCCAGCCTATGGTGTGCCGGGAGCTGCAAGGCAGAACAGTTGTGATTGGTCCTTGGACTGAGCGCCCTTAGTAGGCAGGTTCGATGTGTTTGACCTCTGCATGGTAGTAGTTCTCTCTCCACGGCCAACACACACTGAAGGGCGTGTGTTTACGTGCGCGCGTGCATGCTTATGTGCTCACATTACCGTTGTAACAATAATGGATTTTTTAAATACATGAAAAAAATCACACAACATCAATACAATTTTTTGATTTAAAAAAAAAAAATATATATATAACAAGGCTATTACATGATTAAGAATGACTGGATTAAAGTGGTGAATCACAGGAGGCGGGGCTGTGGTGGGCCCTGTAGCGCTGCGTGAGTGAAGGGGGCGGGGCTATGTGGGCCCTGTAGCGCTGCGTGAGTGAAGGGGGCGGGGCTATGTGGGCCCTGTAGCGCTGTGGGTGCGTCTGTCAACTCCCTGTCGGACGGAAACAGAGAGCGAGAAAGCACAGCTGGTTCTGGTGTATCGATACTGCGGAAAATGAGTGTTGAAATAATAAATAATCAGCTTGGATATGCATTGAAAAATACATATTTTTGACAACACTACTGCATGTGCGAGTTGAAATGTACGTTTGACACGACTTCATACATTTTGAAATGGGAGTCCAAAAAATAAGTACTACAGGCATAAATACTATAGAACATGGTAAATAAGTACTATGTCATTATAATACACAGTATTAAAGGTCATTAGTCAGCACATTCTGTCCCGCCAGTAGAATTGCTGCCTTTATGCGCCAACAGCAGCCATCACAGAAGCCATTGCTTGCTGCTTTAGGACTGCTTTTGTGTCCTGAGACGGCAGTGCGGAATTCGCACGGGACTCATAGAGCAAGGGAAGGCGTGTGAGCAAATGTTAACGTGTGTGTGAGAGGAAAACCATTGTGCGAGGTCTAAAGGTGCTAACGCGAATAGAAAACGTGGCGAAACTCTGACCTTGTGTGGGAACACTAGCCTGGTAAGGTGATGACCATATGGGACGAAAGTGTGTGTTTGCGTCTGTGTAAGTATGTGTGCTTTGCTCAGTTTATTAGCACAGCAGTTATGAGGTGATTATTAATCATTATGGTATAAAAAACAGCTGTGTTTAATTGTGGTGCACGCACACACGCACGAACGCAGGCAGTCCCATCTACTCTTTTTCTTTCTCCCTCACCATCGTTTTATCTGTCTCTCTCTCTCTCTGTGTCTCTCTCTATCTCTCTTTGTGTCTCTCTCTATCGCTTTGTGTGTCTCTTTCTCTCTCTGGTCGCTCTATCCTGCCCTCTGTATCTCTCTCTCTTTTTCTCTGTCTCTCTCTGTCTGTGTGTCTCCGTGACTTCCTGCTCCCCGACCTTGGGCTGTGAGAGCATGCAGCCACTGGCTGCAGCCAGGGCTTCTGGGTAGGCGGTGAGGACACACGCAGAGTCTTGGCCTGGGATCACTCAACCTCTCTCTCTTTCTCTCTCCACTCTCCATCCCGCTCTCTCTCTCCCTTCCTGTCCTCCCTTGTCTCCCATCTCTCTACCACTCTCCATCCCGCTCTCTCTCTCCTCCCTTCCTGTCCTCCCTTGTCTCTCTATCTTTCTACCATTCTCCATCCCGCTCTCTCTCGCCCTCTTTCCCTTCCTCACGGCTGTTCAACCAGACAAAAGTTTGTGTCTCTGGGCGTTGACAGATGGCCCTGGAACTTATGGATGGGAGGGAACTGGAGGAAGTCATCCATAATGGAGCTCATTTTATGGATTTCAGCCTGATCAACAACATCATTTGTAATTTAATGGCGTGTGAACGTGCTTCCTGGAAACACACCCTGACTAAATAGAGATGTGCGCACTTTAGAACTGCCACTCCTCGCTGAATACCTGCATACTGCTGCTACTGCATACTACTGTTGTTGTCTATTTATCTACGTGTCTGTTTCTCTGCCTGCATGGATGCATGGATTCCTGTTTGTTTGTCTGTCTGTCCGTCTGTCTCCATGCCGGCTTGTCTGTCTCTCTGTCTGTCTGCCTGAACTCTGTCTCTCTGCCAGCATGTCTGGTCGCTCCAGCCCACTCTGCAGCTGGCTGCCATTTTGACACACAGCTGACATTTGCCTTCTCTTTCAATCAGATGCATTACTGAGCTCAGGCCTTTGGCCTTTCACTGTAGTCTTGTGTGTGTGTGTGTGTGTGTGTGTGTGTGTGTGTGTGTGTGTGTGTGTGTGTGTGTGTGGTGTGTGTGTGTGTGTGTGTGTGTGTGTGTGTGTGTGTGTGTGTGTGGGAGTGAGGGCGCACGCGCATGGTGGATGAGTTACTTGGGCATGCCCCCTGACATTTGATTGGATGTTAATGGTATTCATCGCCATGGCAGCACTCGGGTGGGCGGGCATGGCTGTCTTTGTGGAAATGGTGCCTGTCGCTCATTCGTGTGTCTGTGGGGATCAGCCAAGTTAGTTTAGGTTGTTATCGAAAGGATTTGTATTACAGTATTAAGTTTTAGTCTAACATTCATTACTGTACCATGAGCATACATGTACGCAGCTTTTTGTGTGTGTACCTCCTGTGTTTGCATGTGTTTGTTTGTGTGTGCGTGTGTGTATACTGTATATGAACCCCTGTGTGTGCATGTGTGTGTCTGTCTTTCTGTCTGTCTTTCTGTCTGCGGATGCTTTTGTGTTTCTGTGTGTCTGTTTCCGGAGGGCAGGAAGATAAAGGTGTCTGTTTTTTCTGATAAGGACTCCCCCACCTCTCTCCCCTCTCCTACCTAGCGTTCCCCTCTCCTTCCTCTCCTGTTCTCTCCACCATTTTCCTCTTCTCACTCTGTCTCTGTATCTGAAACAGGTCACTCTTTCTCTCTCTCTCTCTCTCTCTCTCTCTCTCTCTCTCTCTCTCTCTCTCTCTCCTCTCTCTCTCTCTCTCTCTCTCTCTCTCTCTCTCTCTCTCTCCCCTCTCTCTCTATATGTCACACCGTTTTCTTTTGTCCACCACATCTCTCTCTCTCTCGGTCTCTCTCTCTTCCTGCTGCACAATCACCTCCATGCAACTTTCTCCTTCTCTCTCGGCTGTCTCTATGTCTTTGTTTTTCCCTCCTCTGCTCGAATTTTTTTTGGGAAAGTAGTTGTCTTTTCTCAACTCCCATTGTTTTTAACCAGCTGGTGAAAAGTTTGGTGAGCCACGTTGATAAGACCATAACTCTTTGTTGTTCATGACCATTCTCTGCATCCCTCTCTATCTGCCTCTTTCTTTCTCTTAAATAGGGCCATCTGGGAGTCATACATCTAAATATATACAAATATAAGAAATTTGAATTTCATGTGGTCTGCCGCCTTCCTCCCTTTCCCTCACAATCCCTCTTTCCAAAGCCATCTGGGAATAGAATAAAAAAATCGAAATGTTTGAAAGTTTTGAAAATAATGCAAAGAATGTCATAAAAAGCGGGGCATCTATTTGCTGACCAAATTTTCCCATTACAAAATAGAAAACTCACATCCGTCTGAGGGACATTATTGTACATTGAGCTGTCATCAGTGTGATCAAATCCACAGTTTAAGAACACATATAATCTGCCAATAGAAACACGTGTAGATTGATGTTGATTCTCTCCGATGAACAATTGTCACCAATCAATCAAATGCTCAATTTTCCTGCCCCTTTCCCTGCCTCCTTCCTTCGTTTCTTCCTGTCTCTAGCCATCGGTCGTAATCTGTTCCACTCCTTTGCTCGGCGTCTGTCCATCCTCCTCCGGGGCAGACACTACCGAAAAGGTTTCCCTCCTTCATCCATCCATCCATTCTTCCATCCATCCATCTATCCATCCATTCCTCCATCTCAATCTTTCCATTTCTCAGTCCTCCATATCTCCATTCCTCTATCGCTCCATCAATCCATCTCAACACCCTCCATCTCTCCATTTATCCATCGCTCCATCTCTCCATCTCTCCATCTCTCCATCCCTTCCAACTTTAACATTTTCTATGGCTCTATTCCATTTCCCTTCTCCCTTCCTCTTGTGCTCTCTCTCCCTCCAGGGTCTTTCTCTCTCTTTCTCTCTCTCTCTATACGTGCCTCCTTCCTCGCTCTCCCCCAGCTGTCTGTTCAAGTACTGTTTTGCATCTGATGTTCCTACGAGATGTAATTAAGGACTCAATCGAAGGCGTGTGTTTGCGTGTGTGGGTGTGTGTGTGTGTGTGTGTGTGTTTGTGCGTGAGTGTGTGAGTGTGCACGTGTGCTGTGTGGAAGGATTTTTCACTTCTCTCTCTGGTATGCCTCGCCATACACACCGGGACATCCCACACGTAGTGCGTCTCTCTCTCTCTCACTCTCTCTCGCTCTCCTCTCGCTCTCTTCTCGCTCTCTCTCGCTCTCTCTCGTCTCTTGCTTTCTCTCGCTATCTCTCGCTCTCTCTCTCAATTCCTTTTTTTTCCAAATCAAAATAGCTTTATTGGCATAGAAAATAACAATTTCATAGCCAAAGCAGTATAGTACTAAAATAAGAAGTACTAAAAAAGGTAAAATAGTCTAATACGAGGTCCATCGCACACTCTTTCTCTGCTTCCTCTCTACTGCCCCACAACACTGATGGTGATTCTGCCACACCCCTCCCAAAATGTAGAACCCTTCAGTCCAAATCAATGTGGTAAGGGTGGTCTTATAGGCGGAAAACAGCAGCAGACAAGATAGGAATTACATTGAGAAGAATTAACAAACTTAAATGATCTACTTCATTGAATATTCCCTGTTCCTTCTCTCTGTCTCTCACTCTTCTCTGTATCTCTCTCTCTTTGTCTCACTCTTCTGATATCTTTCTCTCTCTCTCTTTCTCTCTCTCTGTCTCTATATCTGTCTCTCTCTGTCTCTCTCTCTGTCTCTCTCTCTCTCTGTCCCACTCTCTGTCTTTCACTCTCTCTGTCTCTCTCTCTCTCTCTCTCTCTCTCTCTCTGTCCCTCTCTCTGTCTTTCACTCTCTCTGTCTCTCTATCTGTCTCACTCTTCCGGTCTCTCACTCTGTCTCTCTCTGACTCTTATTCTGTCTCTCTCTCTCTCTCTGTCTCCCTCTGTCCCTTTCTCTGTCTTTCACTCTCTGTATGTCTCTCTGTGTCTCTGTCTCTCTCTCTTTCTCCCTCTGCCTCTCTCTGTCTCCCTCTGTCCCTCTTTCTGTCTTTCACTCTGTGTCTGTCTCTGTGTCTCAGTCTCCCTCTCCCTCACTTTTACATTGGCTTACATGTTATGACAGAATTACCATTTGTTTTGACAAAACATCAACAAGAACCAGGAAGTGATGGATGTGTTTTTCTCGGCACAGAGTCCCTTTCCCTCTTTTTTATTTTTTTGACTCGTAATTACAAACACTCTCTGTTCTGAGTGTGGTTCCCTCCTCCGTATCGCTCCGCTCTCCCTCTCTCTGTGATCACCCCAATCTGTCGTTCCTTCTCTCTGACTCCTGTCTGCGCTTTCATTTCTGTCTTTAGAACAACTCCTACAGTGCCCAGCCCTCAATCATTCAGTGTGTGGTGCCAGAGTTTCTG
>NC_082392.1:20158029-20160529 GCF_031168955.1 Gadus macrocephalus | reverse complement strand
ATTCATTAAACTGATGAATTGCTGATTTGGTGAGGATAAGGCCTAGATGTTGCTGTGCTCGAGTCCTTGGAAGGCCTTTTGTCTTGAGCATAGGGACTCTCATGCTGCATATGCAAACTTTTAAAGCATATTAAGGCCTTATTTTAGCCCTGTAAGCCTAGTTTAAGGGGCACTTAGTGAGCTCTGTTGTCCCTAAGTGGCTTTTAATTTGATACTCTAGACTTTCCCCTCGGTCTTCCTCCGTTTCCCCCCGTTCCCCTCGTGTCATTATCATATTCTAATAACGCTCTGTGAGGGGAGCCGGTCTCTCTCTCTATGCGTTCTCCCCTCACCCCTCCCCCGCCCTCCAATCTTGTATCCTCATTTCCATCCTCTTTTCCTCTCTTTTCAGCTCCTCTCCGCTCATCTCCCCTACTCTTTTACTCTTTGTCTCTCCTCCTCCGCCCCTTCGCCTCCCTTTCCCCTAACCCTCTCCCCACTTTTCATTTAATTTCCTCTACTCTTTTTTTATCTTCCCACCTCGGTACACATCACTCCTCTTCCCCTTCCTACGACCCACGCTTCTCTCCTCTTCTCTCCTCTCCTCTTCCCTCCTCTCTATCTCATCTCCTCGCCTCCTCTTCTCGTCCCTCCTCTCCTCTCCTCTTCCCTTCTCTCATCTCCTCTTTCATTCTCTCTTTTTTCCGCCTCTCTTCACTCCTCTGTTTTGCAGTCTATTTGTTGTGATAAATGACTTTTAGATGTGATTTCCCCAGGATCATATCTCTCCCAGGGCTGCAGACCATAATTAGACCAAAGATTAATAATTCATATTCTCTCCCTTTTTTTCCATCGTGTTTCTCGTCTGTTTTGGTAATTTTTACTACTCTGTCACTCTGTGTGTGTGTATGTGTGTGTGTGTGTGTGTGTGTGTGTGTGTGTGTGTGTGTGTGTGTGTGTGTGTGTGTGTGTGTGTGTGTGTGTGTGTGTGCGCGTTTGTGTGTGTGTGTGTGCGTGTGTGTGTGTGTGGGGGTGTGGGGGTGTATGTTGGTGGGTGTGTGTGGATGTGGGTGTGTCTGTGATGTAAACGTATGGGTGTATCAGAAATGAAACAGATTCTCAGGCCAGACTGAGGTGAGTGATGCGATAGCAACAAAACTTTTCCAAAACAGTGGGGCCTCGACGGGGCTGTCCTGCTAAATACAGAACATCGACAGTGAAAATATCACACGACCGCAACACCAGAAGTAAATACTCATCGGCTACTGGCTGAGGTGCTGTAACTGGACAAATTAAGATAGTGAAGGAGAAAACCCTGTGTTGGTTCTTGAACTGAGGTGTGTGTGTGTGTGTGTGTGTGTGTGTGTGTGTGTGTGTGTGTGTGTGTGTGTGTGTGTGTGTGTGTGTGTGTGTGTGTGTGTGTGTGTGTGTGTGTGTGTTTGTGTGTGTGTGTGTGTGTGTGTGTGTGTGTGTGTGTGTGTGTGTGTGTGTGTGTGTGTGTGTGTGTGTGTGTGTGTGTGTGTGTGTGTGTGTGTGTGTGTGTGTGTGTGTCAGTGTGCCAGTGATACACCCTTTACAGAATGTGTGCACCTCTTTGTTGATGTGTTTATGTCTGTGGGTGTGTGGGTGTATTTCTCAGTCAAAAATACGCCTTCAAGACTTATTGGCCTTTTAAAACTCATTGGCCTTTACTCTGCAAAAAAAAAACGTCTTCAAAATAAAAATAACACAAAACAACCAAACAGTTATTAATCACTTAGCAACCACCACTGTGTGACATTAAAAATGTTCCTTTAATGCGAAGTGATTCATTAATCAGTGCTCTCAATTATCCAGGGACAGGGAAAATGTGTTTCCAATTTAATACTTATCTTTAATACTTATCATTGTTTACATCTGTCCCTTTCTGAAGCTGATGTTTTAATCACACCCATTTCAGCTGTCAGAATCAAGCCCAACTCGCTTTGAGTATTGTAATGGTTTGAACGCCATCGTTCTGTTGTCTACATTTTATTTCTCTCCTTTTTGTAAGAAGAGCAATCTCCCTTTGCTCTTGATCTCTCCTATATAACCAAGTTTTTTTTTTCATGTAAATTTATAACATGTGAGGGTACACGTGGATAACACACTTAAGTCTTCTTTACCGTTGTCCTGGTCACAGGCAGGCCTTCAAAAGGACATTTCTACATCCGTATACATCAGTCTCTCTGTCTCTGTATCTCTCTCTCCCCTCTCTACCTCTCTCTCCCTCTCTCTTCCCCTCTCCCCCTCTCTCTCCCTTCCCCCTCTCCCTCTCTCCTCTCTCCCTCTCTCTTCCCCTCTCCCCCCTCTCGCTCTCTCACCCTCTCCCCCTCTCTCCCTCTATCTCCCCCTCCCTCTCCCGCACATACAGAAGTTGAATTAATGGAGTCCAAAAGGCCCCCTATGCAGAGCACTGAGCACTATCACAGCCTGGCTTGAAGGAGGGCTGCCTGGTCTCACATGACCCTGTGACTGCAGGCTGTGCTTTGGTTCAGTGGGA
>NC_082392.1:20145529-20150529 GCF_031168955.1 Gadus macrocephalus | reverse complement strand
AATTAAACAAATTATTCCAGGCCTGGGTCTCTACAGCAGAGTGTACCGAGTCAATTCAACTTTATTTATATAGCCTATTATCACATTTGCAGTCTCACGGGGCTTTAAATGGGCCACATTTAACGAGAGTCGGAAAAACAACCCAGACTCTTAAATCCTTAGCTAGAGAGACAGAGACAGGGAGAGAGCGAGGACAGAGAGAGAGAGAGATATAACGAGAGAGGGGGAAACTATGTTCAAGCCACGCCTGCATTAGATCCCAGTGGTTCCTGTTTGCGTCCACGTTCCGTTCTCGAGTCGGCAGCAGACACAGCCCTAACCAACGCTGTCAGGGTAGGGCTTTCAGGGGCTGGGGCTCACCTCGGCTGTGCCTTTGGGTTCCGGGTTTGAGTTCCCTGTCCTCTAAGTCCCAACAGACCTACACTTTCCATAGGGACGTTGTGGTAGGATGAACGGAGGTGTTGCTCCTAATGCAAATGATCATTATTATGAATAATCAGACCTCTGCCACACAGATACCAAACCTGATTTACCTCTTTACGTGTTCACAACATTTCTCCACACACCAACAAGGTTATCTTCGTCTATGAGAGAATGCAAAGAACATTTAAAACGCTCCCATAAACGTTTCCTGCCAGAAGGCGGCCAAAACGTTTCATGTCAAACGCCGCAGAAGATCATAAGGATCATGCACATTATTGGGCTTCTTAAGCGGCGAATATTAACGGCACCATAACACAGCAGGGCTGCGTAAGGATGAGGGAACGCTAGGGCGGCCCGAATGTATTCAAACCAAATGGCAATTGGCGTGTTCTAAAACAAAGTCATGATGGCAACGTTTTGAGAAACCTCTGTTTCAATGGTCTATAGTATAGACCAAGACCATCATTACGTTTCTCAAAATGTATTCACATGGACAGTCTGCTGGACAGTGCTTCCATATATTTTATTATTATTATTATTTGTTCAAGAGTAAAACAAAGTATCACACTGATTGGATCGGCAGATAGCCAAAGCTGCAATAACGGTATCCGTATCGGAACTGAAGATGTGGTATCGGGACATCCCTATTTGAAACCGTTTCAGTGAACTGAAACGACGTTTTGGTGCATTTTTTTTTTTTTTAAATACTCATTAACATGTAGACGAGGCACAAAACTAGTGAATATAAAACTCGTTTATGAAGGCGCATGTGGCCTTTTACATTAAAGTAGCAGAACCATAATTAGAGTAATAAGCGACACCTGGGTTTTTCCTACGAGGACACCTCTGAAAAATTGTCTATAGAGCTCTTTTTTCCGTGAGTAGACAATATCGTTTTATTTGTTTTCCTTTGACGGCCTTCTATGAAACCGGTTCTAAAGTGTTTCTTTCAAAGGCTTAATAAGGTTAGGCACAGGAGTGCGGTCTGGGATCAACCTCAACACACCCACCCTCATCAGAGTTCTTCTTACACGTATGGTATTGAAGAAAACTTCCAAAGTTTTGACACATAGTTCATATACCATTTTGTGTTAATTTATCCCCTCAAAGCGATGGTGCTTTTATCTCAAATTTGGCCGTGTTGAGCGGTGGAGAAGAGCTGCTCTCAGAATCGGACTCACCCTGGTATGGTAGAACACCGTCTAGGGAGACAACCAGGCCTTCGAGGTCATACATCCCTGGGCCACATTCACAGCTGCAAAACCGTTTGTTCATTTGAGATTTGTATGTAGAACTACAGCAGTATGATAGAGCAACCTGCCTCTCATATTGGGATGAGTTCGAAGAGTGTTAAGCCAGTCACTTAACTTTATAATAGTTGACTATGGGATTGTCTCCGGTCATGCAACTCTCTTAGCTAATTCACTAAGACTTACAAGATCGATCACCTGTCACTCCTAGTAACCCCATCACTGATCAGGTGAACATGACTAAGCTCAGCCACAAAACCTCCCTCAGACAATACCTTATTACTGGGACTCCACAACACAACCAGATGACCTGCTCTGGATTATTAGTGTAGCCCACCGTTGTAATTGTCATTATTTCCCGCGGTCGTTGCTTTGTGTTGCCTCCAGTTCACGCTCCGATGTAATCATGGCGACGACTGAAAAATAGTCTATTGATTAAGCGAGGCGCCAACACGGCCAGGGGTTATTGGTTGCAGTCCCTGCGCCCTATTTTAAAGGTCTGAAACGCAAGTGAGAAGCGCAAAACGGAAGTAGCTTTGTGGGCGGGGCTCTGCCGCTGTTGCTATTATACCGGCGAATAAATGACTCTTGTGTCCGACGCAAATCGAAAAAGGGTTGCCCTGAAGTAGCCTAAATACCTGTAGGTTTGGTTTGGGCGTAAAGTGCAATAAACCAATGAGAGCGTCATCTCCCATCCCCTTCAAGAGCCATGAGTGCATTTGAACCTGACGAGTTGATATTTTGACAGCGCGTTTGCAGTCTGCGATGACACAGATGCATGACCACATGAATTTCAAACTTCAAATGGCTCAGTTTATGGCCAAATAATATGCCCTAATTCACACATGGAATAGCTTTTTCTTCTACAACTTCCGAAATACTGAGTCATCATGTAAATTGCGGCAAAGAAAACTTAACACACATATAATATGTGGTCCTTTGGCCGCAACTGTGGGTCTATTTAATGATATGCGGCAATACATTAACACGCATAGTTTCTTACCAGTATTGTATACATTATCGTTATCGACTTGTGTTCCTGATATGCTTGTGTCCCCCCGTGAATGTACATTGCCATGGACTGTATTATGTGTTACGTGTTTAGTTTGAGTGTGTTCAAACATATGGGTGCACACACTCGCGCCTTCTTTCATTCATTCTTTTTAACACTCACGGTAAAACGTCTGTCTTCTCACAATGAAATACTCATCAATCCTTAGAGTTATGGGCTGGTACACGGTGTCTGTGTCAAGAAAATATGTGTTTGCTGTAGCTACGTGTTTGCAGATGCATTGATTTAAATAAAACGCATTACCGCTTTATCAGCTGTTCTTTCCGAAATTTATCCTGAACGAGATTTTGTTTTTGAAGGCTGGGATATAGCCTACTTTGCTCGAGTTTATCATTATTATTATTATTATTATAACACATGGCATTGCCTACTACAGTGTTCTTTCACGCAGCCCCTATGGAAAAAAATGTGCAGTTCCGACCTGCCATGGTACGTCAAAATAGCAACACCAACTGCGCTATCAACCGTTGCACTTAGACCAGGTATTTGTCGGTCAGTTGCGCAACTGCTTTAGCGATCTAGATAGCACCATGTGTCATTTGCGCCGGAACACGCCTCTGCTAATCGCCGAGACGCCTCTCAGGGCGCAAGTTAAGTGGCGCAGGTTTGCTGTGGGGGGAAATCGGCTTTGCGCCGGGTGCAAACTAGCAAAGATTCATGCGTTGTAGAAAGTCAATTGCACTGGATGCAAGATAGGGCCCCCTGTGTGTTCTTACTGAGGCTAAAGCCTGTCAAGGCTTGACTAAGTAGTTGAGTTGAATACCACTCAGCACCAGACCCCCTACTGTTTTCCGTGGTTTGCATCACCCGGCTCCGTCTTCCATCCCATCGGATGCCACCTAATGAAGGGCGTGTGGGGTTTGTCGGTTGACGTGAGGGTGTGGGTCTCTGTGGGACTTTACCGCTGCCACTTATTGGAGCCGTCTGCATCTCTGGCTAATCTCTCCCAGCGCTCTCCTCCCTGGGTCCCGCTAGAGGAACTGATGCACACATACTGCCCACTCTGTGCTGTCAGCACATCTACCTGTCCCAGCTCTCCGACCACGGCCCCAGGAATGCCCAACTGGGTTTGTGAATGTATATTTTTAGATTCTTGTTTTTATATTATATATTTTCCCCTCTATATATTTTTTTTTTCATTCAGTTTTCTTTAAATAATGTATTCAACAAAAAATGTAATTGAACTCCACATTTCTATCCACTACTCGGGTATTGTGTGGCCTGCTGTGAGGGAGATGAATGGACACAGGGTTTGTGAAAGCAGAGAGTGCTTCTTTATTCATGCGTTAACACATCCAGATACTAGGCCAACACTCAGAGTGGTGAATGTGTTTGCTAAGAGACAGTTTAAATACAAACTGTTGACGTTTAAACTTTATCCGTCTGTAGTCAGGTATTATTGATTATAAATAATTTTCCACTCATAAGTAATACAATTCCAAATAAATTCTAAACACTTGCATTTTAAACTGAATGAATGAATGAGAACTAATGTGTGAATGTGTAAATGAAAGGATTACCTGACTGCCTTAGCAGCATGAGACAAGTGAGCTGCAATGCAAAGAGAGAAACCCCAATTTCGATGATAACCATCATGAAATACACGGGTCAGAGGTTCACATTTTGTGAATTGTTTAAAGCTACATAAGCGGTACAAATTGTTAGGAAATTTTTCTCTGTCTTCCCAGGGAACGCTCGGCTGTTAAGGTGGGAATTAGTTCTAGCTTTTTATTTATTTATCGATGTGCATATCTAATAGATATATAGTGATACATATTTTACGTTTCTATGATGTATTACAAAAATGTTTCTTTAAGAGAGAAAGAGAGGGGGGGGGGGGGGGAAGAGAGAGAAAGAGAGAGCTCATGCTGTCAGTAGAGCCTTAACAGACGGAAATATTTGATGTTTCCACAAGAAAGAAAGAAAAACAGGTACAGCATATTTCTGTTTTACGCATTCAATCTCTTTCTCCGCACCCACACAGACACACACCAAGAGGCCCAAGCATTTCTGCAGGCGCTGTGTAGAGTGTTGAGTGTGTTTGGGAGCAATGTAATCGCTGAAGCTGAAAAAGCAATGTGTCTGTAGTGACAGGTTCATTCAGGTGTTAGCTCTGACCCAAACACAGGCCTGAAAACACCAGAACACCACCGACCCGCACGACACACACACCCCAACCATACAGTATGCACTCAGTCATGCACACACACACACACACACACACACACACACACACACACAGGAACACACACACA
>NC_082392.1:20130529-20143029 GCF_031168955.1 Gadus macrocephalus | reverse complement strand
CAACTCTCTGACTTGGATGTGAGTCATTTCTTGAATAATATGTCGGAATAGAGCGACTTCAATTGTTCCGTTGGGACTGTTTGACTATTAAGCTGTGAGTCGCTACGAGAAACACGACTTGGGCCATGGAAATGAAGATCAATCCAACTACCCATATTGGTTGGTTTTGAAATCACTGATTTCGACAGCGACAACAAAAAAGAACCACAAATCGTGCAAGATATTCCTCACCCTGTCGTCCTTTTGGGAGACTTGGTTTAAACATTTGGATTAAAAAGCACCTGTGCAGAAAGCTGAATACTGGAGTGTGACACCAGGGTGGAATCAGCCCTTTTCAGATCAGGTTCGGCGTTCACTGCTTAAGAAGAACTCCTATAGAGCACTAGGACTCCACGGATCATTATTCTGGGTTCTGTGTGTGGATTTGGGGATAACCCTGAAAAGTGTAATTTGTGAAGTCACTGAATTGAACCTGTCACAGCTTAATACAAGCAGATATGACCAATCTCAACGCAGAGATTTTCTGGATTGAATCACACATGGCGTGGATCTCATGGATACTGATGAATGAATGAATGAATCAGTGAACCCATCGCCATGATAGCTAAGGCCCCGTTTACACGAGGACGCTTGCGGGTAAAAACGACAAAATATTTTATCGGAAGTGCCTTTCGTTTTGACGGTGACGGCGTTTTTGGGGCATGAAAACGCATAAATCTGAAACCAACCTCCAGAGTGGAAAAGTTGAATACGCTCCGCCGTAGCGTTTCCGTCTACACTGCGAAGACGCAAAACACTGCTCAGATCTGCTCACGTCGCGTCCGCGTTTACGTCACATACATGTGCCGTATATACATGTGCCGTATATGAATAAACAAACATGTCAGATTATTTCAATGCGTCGGACCTTCAAGCTGCTCTGGCAGCTCTAACAAGCGTACAGGAGTATTTCCACGAAATGTATAGGATATTTACAGATAGTATTACTGAACAGAGAAGGATCTTTTTGGTTTTTGCGGCACGGATAAGAGAAGAAGGAAGATTCTACGCATGCGCTCAGACATGGGGGTGTTGTGTGATAGTCTATCACAGCACCACCTAGCAGCCTGGCATGCATACCCAATCGAATTCCACACACTTTTGCGTCACCGTATGCACGCAGATTTCCTCCCGAAAACGCTTGTCTAAACGCAGAATAAAAAGTGACGCCACTTTTGCGTCTTCTGTTCAGACCGTCATCGTGTAAACGTAGCCTCAGATTAACCCAAAACCAGTGTTTCCTGTGTTACATATTTTAAGAACATAAGCTGCCCACACATAGACCCTAGAAAGCAGGACCAAACATATAAGCTGTCAATACTATACATAGCCACAAGGGGAGCAGGACCTTACTGAAGGCTGCAATAACAGCTCCATCCACAGAGGGCAGCACCACAGACGGGTGAGGAGGCCGAGGGTAATACGTCACACCGGCTCCTCCCACTACTTCCGGGCCTTGCGGTTCCATACCATAACAGACGGTTGGAGCCAGAGCAAGCCAGAATCTCTCGGCAGCCCATACGATAGGGTTAATAATGTTTTGGTCAGCTAGGAGACGCTCGACAAGTGTCCAGACACGCTTCAACCTCCTTTTGCTTCATAGTCAGTTTACCATACCGAAATACTTTACCAATTAAAGTAACTGTTAAAAGCTATCCTTTGGATTTGACCACTTTCCTTGAAGAACTCTGCAATACCTGTCAACATCAAAGTCAATGCTAATGCAGCTCCATAATTAGAAATATCACACACACACACACACACACGCACACACACACACACACACACACACACACACACACACACACACACACACACACACACACACACACACACACACACACACACACACACACACACACAAACTGCTACCACTGTGAGGGCAACCATTCTGTTTGGGTGTGTCAGTTGTTTAAGTTAGTCACAAAAGTTTTTTGAACTGCTGTACAGACATATACTGCATCAAAAGTGACACACTGGTGCCCTCACACAACAGCGACACATGTGCATACATTTTACTTATCTCTTATATTTGTAATTGGAGAAAGATTGCAGGTATGTGAACATACACACATATGTCACACAAAGAGAGAGACACTCACTCACACACACACACACACACACGCACGCACGCACGCACGCACGCACGCACGCACGCACGCACGCACGCACGCACGCACACACACACACACACACACACACACACACACACACACACACACACACACACACACACACACACACACACACTCTAGCCAATAACAGCGTGCTGGTTGAACTGCAAGCTGAAGGATGTGCTGTCATGACTCTTTTCAGAACTCTCTGGGTTCCATTACTAGTATGTGCTGGCTAATCTGGACTCACAGCCCTTCTTCAAACACCAAAGCCTCGGCCAGGAAACCCAATTCTGTCCCAGAAAACCACTAAAACCCTCCTCTTTTTAGTTGTATGTCTTTCTATCCCAATTTATTTCTATCCACATCTCTCTCTCTTTCTGTCCTCTCTCTTTCTCTATCTCTGTCTCTCTCTCTGTGTCTGTCTCTGTGTCTCTCTCTCCCTGTCTTGAGCTCTCTGTGTCTCTCTTTATCCCCCTATTTCACTTAATCTCTCTCTCTTTCTCTCTCTCTCTCCTCCCTCGTTCTCTGTCTCTATTTCCCTCTGTCCCTCTCTCTCTCTCTCTCTCTCTCTCTCTCTCTCTCTCTCTCTCTCGCTCTCTCTCTCATTCTCTCTCTCTTTCTCTGCCCCACTCTCTCTCTATCTCTCTTTCTCTCTCTCTCTCTCCCTCTCTCTCTCTCTCTCTCTCTCTCTCTCTCTCTCTCTCTCTCTCTCTCTCTCTCTCTCTCTCTCTGCTCCTTCCCTACTCTGCCTCTCTCTCTCTCCTCTCTGCTGCTTACGGGCGTCAGAGCTGCGGGATACCGCAGTGTTTTTTATTTCATTCCGGTGTTTAAGTGCTAAAGCGAACGGATCGGCTCTGCGTTCCACTTTCCCTCGCTTCCTTCCTTTTCCTTACTAATGAGCCACTGGAAATGGAGCTTCTGCTATCTCAATAAATGCCCACTAAGATTAGCTTTCAAGGTAGGTTCACACTCCGTGGCTGTGAGGTCAAGACAGTAAACAGATGCTGGGGGCCCGGTTAGTCTGAGCAGGACCCCTGAGTGTATTTAAC
The DNA here is from genome assembly GCF_031168955.1 of Gadus macrocephalus. NCBI lineage: Eukaryota > Metazoa > Chordata > Actinopteri > Gadiformes > Gadidae > Gadus > Gadus macrocephalus. Next base: position 20,139,824 of record NC_082392.1, on the reverse strand, counting down.
ACGCCTTTAAATATGAGCCATGCAGAGCCAGCCTCCGCTGTGGTTTTTCATGTGTAGTGTTTGTAAGCAAAGATGATCCTTGTCGTTTCAGCGATTGTCGTTGGAGTACTAGTTGTACAAACGGGGGCTGGTCTTTGTTTATTCCCTGCCCACTTTGAATTTTTTACACACTTTGAACACAGTTCCAGTCGTTCGGCGGTAATCATTGCAGATTCTCAAATGTCACATCACTGAGTGGGCGTGTGTTGATTGTGTTTGATTATCGCGGATCCACAGTTAAATTTGACCTGAGCACAACAACACAGTACAAAAACTTGCTTTTCTGTGTTGATTGCAAAAGCAAATAGGCAGTTAATTATACGCACGGATGAGATCCATTAAAACAAGTGGAGTTAGGAAGTCGCGGGGAGATGAAAGAAATGAAGGACTTGGAATGAAGCAGAAGTCAATAAAAGTAATTTGAATGGATTCCAAGTTGTCAGATTAGAGTCAGCCCGTTCAAATGAGCCCCCTCAGTCTCTCTCATAATTGGAAAGATGCTGGATGTTGTTTATATAGGACTGTATACATATGTACACACACACACAAACACAATCACAAACACACTCACACACATATGCAGGCACATACGCAGACACATGCACACAAAGCACACATACACACAAACACGCACATACACACACACGTACACGTACACACAAAGAACACACACACACACACACACACACACCCATACAAAAACACACAAGCATGCACATACGCACCTGCACACACACACACACACACACACACACACAGACACACACACACACACACACACACACACACACATATATACTGACAAGCATGCATGTATACGCACATGCACACACACACACACACACACACACACACACACACACACACACACACACACACACACACACACACACACACACACACACACACACACACACACACACACATACATATACACACAAAAATATACTGGCAACACTTTTACTTTCTCTTTTCCTTTCCATTTCTTGTTTTCTTTAGGTTATTTTTGGTACCATTTATATTTTGTTTCTGCTACTTGTAAATAGCAATGCCATCCGTGGAAAGTAATTGGTTACATTTCTCGGCTCCCTGGCTGATGATTGGTCCATAAATACTGTATGTGTGACTGAGAGGGGTCCCCTAGATAGGTCACAGTGATGAAAGCTTTGACCAATCAGCAGCCTTTTGGGGGGCAGCATCAGAAAAGCAAATTGCTAACCGATCAGAGGCTTCAAAGAGGGCTGGTGGTAAAAGCTACATCACAAACAACATGTCCCTATAGTTACGGCCATATCTCATACTCTCTCTACTTTAATTTCTCACAATTGTTCACCCAACAATTTCTTTCAATGGTTTTCTTCAAAAATGTCTGATGGATTATGTATCAGAAATTACTCATTTAAATGTATTTGTGTTTTTAAAAAGAAATGTTTCAAATCCATCGCAAGCTTCAAATGAAATCCTACCCGTGAGATGACAGGTGAAATTATCAACACATTCTAATGCACTGTTAAGTCTGCCACAGTGAACGGTTGTGTTCCTGTGCGTCCTTCTGTTGACCATCATCCTCGTGAGGGCCTTCTGATATTCTTGTTGGCGTCTTGCCTTGGCACTGCAGGTGATTTTCAAATATGGCCGCGGCATAGCGGGGTTCAAAAGCTCCAGCCAGGAGCTAGGCTTTGCCCTCCTCGCACTTCCCAAATCTGGTTGCAAGTAAAGCAAAAAAAAAATTCTAATCTGAGAATAGCCTTCTGTGCAGATTTCTGTTCATCTTTTAACATCGTTATGCAGCCTGTTTCGGATGAAAACTGTTTGTATGCTAATCTTTCCTCGTGCACCGCCATTGTCTCTTTTAAATGGCCGACTGTGGCACAGTTCGCCACAAACTGAAACTCCCTCCCCCGAGTGGTTATTGGTCCTTGTATTTTTCAAAGTTTTAGAAAAGACAGCTTCGAGTCACCTTTGCACACATTAGTAGAAAAAGCAGTTAGGATCACTTAACTGCACTTATTTTCCATATCTCGTGTAATCGACATTGGTGGTCAACACACACCAGATCCTATTCCAGACGCTGAAGTGGCATGCAGACATCGCCGTGTCCTCAAGACCCCCCCCGCGCCACTGTTTGCTCCAGAATAACAGGCATTTTTAGTCTCTCTCTATCGTCATCACGAGGTCATTCACCAGTCCCCTGATCCTCTCTCTCAAACTCGGAGGCCGGAACATCCTACTCCATTACCCCGCGCATCCTAATTCCTCCAGTCCATTAGGGCGCCCAATCTTGGCCCAGCCGAAGAGAAGGAGAAAAAAAAAGGCTCTTTAGGAAAAGAGGGATTATTAGGAGTAATTTGGCCCCGGTGTAGGCCGATCTGCCAGAGAGGAGGCGGAGAGGACAGAGAGGAGGAGGAGGAGGAAGAGGAGGAGGAGGGGGAGGAGGAGGAGAAGGAGGAGGGGAAGGAGGAGGAAGAGGAGGAAGAGGAGGAAAACGACGGAAGGAGCGGGAGAAGGAGGAGGAGGAGGAGGAGAGAGAGAGAGAGACAAAGAGGTAGAAAGAGACATACAATGAGAGAGAAGAAAGAGAGACAGGGAGACAGCAGAGGCTGACAAACAAGAGGGGCAGACAGACATATAGAGGGAGGCAGACAGACGAGAGACAGACAGATACAGAGGAAGAGAGCACGATGCAGAAATAGACATAATGACTTTCGGTTGAGAGAGAGGACGTCTGAAATGAAGTTTGGTACGATTAGATATAAATATCCCTTAAATTAAAGAGGCGAACTGTAGGTCTCTTATTTGATCAAATAGGAGGCCACAAATGTGTGGTGAGAACCATCCCGCACAACCAAGCAACAAGAAGCATGATGGGGTGAGTGTAGAAAATGAGGGCTATTGGTCCAGGGGGGGCTGACATGGGAGATGGACATGGACCTGCCTTCACTGCCTCTTAGAGGTATTTCAGCAACACGTCAATCACCACAGCTCTAATCATGTTGTTTTATGTGCTCCCGGAAGATATGAGAGAGAGCGAGACGGGGAGAAAGAGTGGTAGAGAGAGATGGAAAGAGAGGGAAAGAGAAAGAGAGAGAGAGAGAGAGAGAGAGAGAGAGAGAGAGAGAGAGAGAGAGAGGGAGAGAGGGAGAGAGAGAGAGAGAGAGAGAGAGAGAGAGAGAGAGAGAGAGAGGGAGAGAGAGAGAGAGAGAGAGAGAGAGAGAGAGAGAGAGAGAGAGAGAGAGAGAGAGAGAGAGAGGGAGAGAGGGAGAGAGAGAGGGGTGCAGACAGATGAGCAGCTCTCTGCTACTGCAGTTGGTTTACTTTCTGAGGTTTTGATGTATTCAATAAATAGAATAATTGTTCTTCGGTAAAAGCAACAGCAGTCCAAATTGTCAATGTTATCAGTTATAATGAGATATTTATATTTTGGTGCAGGGAGTAAACACACCATACGGATTTTCTTCATTCCAAATGGTGTTTTTTGATGACCTGTTATATCTGCAGATTGTGTGGAGGGCAGAGAATGCTAATGAGCATTCCTTTGACATGTGCTGATATCGGTTATCAGGAGCAGTATCAGGACATGGCAAAGCCACCATTGAGTCTCTTTACTGGGGACACACTTATCTGTTCCTATCACATGGGCATACTAGTTAAGATGCGGTCCTAGAATCAGTATAATAGCAGTAGTATTAGTATTGAGATGAACAGCAGCAATCTTGTAGTATTTGTAGGTGTATATCATTATAACTTTATCATTACATTTATTGTTAAACATGTTTATTTTTTAAAGTAAGCCCCTGTTTCTGCTCGATTTTGGTGATTTTTATGTTTGGGATGAGCGTTATAGTTGGCATTTTATTATATGAATAGTGCCGCACAATGTGGCGTCACACTATAGTCCAGAGGAGTGATCGAGAAGCTTAAAGACCCGGCCCCTCAAAAATCCTGGTTCTCCTGTGTTAAACGTCTTGGAAGCTAACCGGTGACTACATATCCAAGCATTGATTTAGTAATAGATAAAATAAAAAACACGCTGCTTCACAGAACTGTGATGGTGGTGCCAGCGTATTTTCTTGTTCCGTCACGTGGACGTGGACATCCTTAGAGGAACAGTAGCCCGCTATCAGAAAGAGGATTCTTGTGCTGCTAATCTCTGACAAATAGCCAAAACAACAGTTGCATTTAGGATTTAAACCCGCTGTTTCCGAAATAACACTCCTTATCATTATGGTCTGCTAAGATTCTGGATCACAGAAACGTAAGTAGAGTAAACAAGATTCTGCCCACTTCCTAGGATGCAATGAGTTTTTGAAGATGTGCTGATGATCTGTATGTATGTCCTTATATCGGGTGACGGGTTGGAATCCGAGCTGAGGTCATCGTTAAATATCGAACCAAATATCTGCTGTTCTCAATCATTGCGTTTACATGACCCTCAAGAAAATCGAATTATTGGGTTAGTCCAACTATGATTGGATTATTAAGATGCATGTATACACCTTAGTCACACTATAATTTAATCGAATCGAGTTACTCAAGTCGAATTAAGACTACAGCTGGAAATTAGCCAAATAGGCTAAAGCTGCTCCTTCTCAAAGGGGACTGTCCACAAAACTATAAACAAATAAACTAAACTAAGATTAATCGATTGTTAGTCGAATTAAGTGTGCATGTATCGGGTCGGATCGCATGGAATCGGATTTTGCGTTCTGTGCATGCTCAAGATTTTTCCCGGGGGCCTTGATCCGGAAGTATAAGGAGACGATGGTCATGTTGTTGTCGCCGTCGGAAAAAGAGAGACGGCAATTTATTTTAAAAAGGTGGCGAAGACGATGGAGGAAGCCGGTGTCGTGCAAATGTAGTTACCCCCTATAAGAAGTGCATCATCATCAACATGCATTCAGTACAAACTACGCTTCTGTTACGAGAGTAGCGTATGTGTGTGCGCGAGAATGGCAGTGTGTGTGTGTGTGTGTGTGTGTGTGTGTGTGTGTGTGAGTGACTTCAGCGAGTGAGTGGACGAGCGAGGAGAGTGAGCGGTTGCGCGTGTCAGTTTAGTCAATGAACGAGTCCGGTTAAGTTAGTACTGTTAAGTTAGTGGAACTATGAATAAAGTTCCCAGCCTGTCAATAATCGGTGGCCGCTTAATTCCGACCCATAAGGAGACCCACTGCCGGTCAAAGTGAAGGGTGTTACCCAAGGGCGTAACCATGGTTTAGACATTGGGGGGGTCCAATTTTTTATTATTATTTGTTAAGTGCATTGCCTACAATTCTATATTTATATATGAAAATGTGGACATTTAGAACATAGTTTCGAGGACTACATTGACCATTTGAATTCACATCTAAAGGAATAGTGTAATAATGTAATGTCTGCCCCCCCCCCCCCACACACACACACACACATACACACACACTTTGTTTTGGTTAGTTGCTTACTGACCTTAAACACACCTACCAATTACAATTATGCTCTTCCAGTAGTACTGTAGCAAAAAGGATAGCTTCCAATGGAAAAATACCACATACCCATGACCACATGTCATTATGTTATCAGAAGAACAGTGGCTGACCTTCGTGATCATTTTGGTCTATATATTCTGCTTGTATTAGAAGTAGGCTACTTTTATGTATTGCTGACATGTAGGCCCAGGTTATAAACAATGTTGTAAGGCTGTCTAGTCTCATATTCAAAATTCTCACCTTATCACCTGCATGTCCAGAGCATGTCCCTGTCTGGCCACTGCTTTCAGCATGCCTGTCAAGTTACTAAATGTCTGAAAAAAAATGCGTATGCTTGGCTGTTGGTCCAGTTTCTTCTGCTTTTTAGGTAACCTCAAATCCTCCATTACTCAACTTTACTTTCTTGGCTCTCACTGAAGAAAGAGTGTGGGGTAACCATGACAACGCAGAAAGTCGCGAGGTGGTTTCAAACTAAAAGTGTACAATTAGGAGGGGGGATTCACACACTCAACAAACGGAAATAAATTGAAAATAAATAAGACATAACCAGTGATGTTGATAGGTTTTCAATGTAGTGAGTCCCCGGGACCCACAGGTGGCGAGTTGGGTGGGTCCCTGAGAAATTCAATGGGTCCCGACTCCCCAGTTTAAAAAATGTGTTTCTTTTTTATTATTATTCTATTTCTTAAATTAAATTAATAATGTTAAACTCCTTGATGGTGGTATGATATGGTTAGAGCTGGAGTACTCAACCGTTCATGTTTAACACTAGAAACGCCGGGCCATTTTTACTTAGGCCTACTCCTAGCGCCGCAAGAGGGGTCAAATGACCCCTAAGTAATTTTAATGAGAGGCTGTGCATTTGCACATAATGATCACTAGGTGGCGCCAATGAGCTATTACCGCGCGAGCGCCACATTTGTGTGTGTGTGTGTGTGTGTGTCACAAGCCTAGTCCTCACGATTTTGTCATAAATGTACATATATTCAATCAGAAGGATTGCAAAAAAAATCCTGTTTGATTTGCTCATTCGACACGAATGAGCACAGCATCGAGCAGTGGAAACGTGGGTTTATTTACTATGAAGTTCGTATTTTTAATTGTTGAAATGAAATCAGCGGTGACGAGCTAGTTGTTTTGGTACCGGCTAAATTAGCATGTCGCGATACCTTGTACAGGGGATCACGTCTGCGCCGAGTAGATGCGCAGAGGGTTGAAACAGCGCTTGTCCGATCTGCTCACAAGAAGGTTTCTTTGGCCAGTTACTGTGATTAAACACGAGTTGTTTAATGTTCACAATGTATCGTTTTTCATGGGGAAAATGAGATGCGTCCCCGGGACGCATGGATAGTGAGTTTAGTGCGTCCTTTCAGATTTTAATGCGTCAGGGACGCAGGACGCGTACCTAGCAACATCACTGCATAACAAGAGACCGATCCATTGACAGGGTTCATAAAAAGAGAACATATATTTTACATTTTATCCTGCTGTATATTGGGGGGGACAGGTTAGTATTTTCTCAACATTGGGGGGGACACGACCCCCCCAAAGAATGCGTGGTTACGCCCTTGGTGTTACCCCAGAGAGAACATCGGCCCTGGAGGGCTCGTCTCTCCTGTGCTCGACTACGGTCTGAAAGCCGACAGCAGGAAAGGTATAAACACTTCAATTTCACCCAAGGCTGAATTAAAAGTAGGCCTACATGTCTTTCTAAATGTTGGTCATCAACGAGGTTGTAAAGTAGTAACTTCGGGCACATCTGTCAAAATAAATTCATTGCGCCGCGGCCGAACTGACTGGGATATTCTCTGATATTATGAATCTTAAAGGCACCCAGTGCAACTTTCGAGGCTTAAAAATAAACATTCAATTTCTAGTCTTTTTTTACACGTAGTAAGTTTCAATAACTCCATACCATTACATACCGACATTTAAGCAGCAAAGATGAGACGTCGTTGTGTGGTGAGAACTGATACAAAATCGATAACAACAACAATGCCGCCATTTTCTTTATTTTTTGTAACCTACAATAAATAAAGCAGGCTTCCAGTCAATGGAAAAATGGCTTCTCCCCACCGGCGATTGTTGTTGTTTACGATTTTCTATCAGTTCTCACCACACAACAACGTCTCATCTTTGCTCCTTGAATGTCGATATGTAATGGTATGGAGTTATTGAAACTTACTACGTGTAAAAAAGACTAGAAATTGAATGTTTATTTTTCATTGAATGTTTACATAAAGTTGCACTGGGTGCCTTTAAAGACTGCGTCAGGTTCTCTGACTCTCTGGTAATTCAGCAACAAGTAAAGATTCGTAGTGAGGGTTATCTCGGCCATGGTGGAGATGGAATTGGGGTAAAGGAACTTTGGCTTTGACTCTCTGAAGTCCATATTGAAACGCGACATAGAGGAGAAAGGGATTGTTGCCGTATGTGGGACAGCTGTCAGTTCACTTCGGGTCCATTTCTCCGACGCACCATTGTTCCGTCCTCTCGGTCGTATGCAGACTCCTCCGGCTGGACTCCTCCCGCTGCTCCACCGCCGGAGGAGTCTGCATACGACCGAGAGGACGGAACAATGGTGCGTCGGAGAAATGACATGGACCCGAAGTGAACTGACAGCTTGCTGTCTACTGAAAACATCTTTCTCGAATGCTGCGGCGGCCTGAGTTTGTTGTTGCTAGTGACGTAAAGAGGTCAACCGGTGGCTCTATTACCACTAGTTGAAATGGACACAGCGCCACTTATTGTACCGGGGAAAGAAATGCTTCAGCCAATTAATCGATTTTCTCACCGCCATGTATACTCGGACAATTGCAGTTGTCCGATTGAGGAGCATAATCGAGCTATGGCCTTAATCTGATTAAGCTGTGCATGTAAACGTACTGACTGTAACCTTCTGTAAAGCCCCAGTTAACAAGAACCAATTTTATTTCAGAGATGGCATTAATGTGCCTGCTCGCCTCGCTGACATACACCACAATGGTAATGAGCCATTAACACCAATCGGTTTGGTATTCATAGAGCCTAGCATACTAAATGAGGGCAAAGAAGTGGACTTACAAGCAATATTTTGGTTAACAAAATACTTCACAAGATACTTTATTGAACAGAGATCATTTTTAGGGTCATATTAATATTATTAAAAACATTAGCTGCTCTCCAGATTGAGCTCCACACACACCATCGTGTACCATACCCTCTTGGCGCTCACAGCAGAGTACAATGTTCACAAATGAGTTGGCAGAGACTGGCAAAAACTGTATTATTTTAGTAACCGTGACCAAATCGCATAGATGAATGTGTTCAATATAATTTAGTGACACTTCCTGTCTGCCACCTGTGTGACTGTGTGCACTTCAGTTCAACTAATAGAACACTGCACAGATGTGTCCATTATAACTGCACCTTTGTATGCATAAATATATGCTTATTGTACTTTTTTTTTTTCAGCAAATGTGCAAGTTCCAGAAGTGCAATATCTCGTTTGCTAATGTCTGGTTTTATTGTTGTATATTTTATTGATTTATTGTTAATAGTTTACATCGAATTCTTTAATAGGTTTCAGAAAATACAGATATTGTTTTCAAGGATTTTGGATTCAATATCTGCATCTTTCTAGACATTTAGTGGAGTAGTATTTTTGAAACATGACATGTCATGTCATGTCATGTCATGTCACCGCTCACCGATATGACTGACCGTTGTTAGCTATAATCCCAAGTAGTAGGCAGGTAAACAAATCATTTGCAAAAGCCTCCAAAATATTACTCCAATGACACTTCTAAAAGCAA
>NC_082392.1:20118029-20125529 GCF_031168955.1 Gadus macrocephalus | reverse complement strand
ACAGGCTGCTCTCTCTGTATCTCCACCTGTCCGGTTCCTCTGTGCGTTTCTTTCTCTTGTGTATTTTGTCCTCATATTTGAAGTGTGAATGGCGAAGAATTTTTACGAAAATTTCACATCTAGTAAGGAGGAAGGAGAGTTGGATAGAGGGATAGATGGATTGATTGAAGGATGGATAAATTGATGGATGGATGAATAGATAAGTAGTTCAGTTCTCTTTCGGAATCTTGCATGGATTTACATGACTAGAGGCATAATTCAACTGGGAGAAACTAAGACATTTTTTTTAAAGCTTGTTGCGTCATATGTCATGTCATATCATTTTACTGGACTGTTGAAATGCAGGGATAAGGTAATTAAATAAGTACATTTATAATTTTGAAACTACGACTCGCTTAACTTGTTATGAACAAAATGAGACATGTATTTAACCCCAATATTAGCCTTCATGTCTCATTATGTTTATAAAAATAATCATACCAAGGTAATCTTTAATTACTTTAGTTATTTCCGCGTGCACACACACACACACATACACACACACACTCATGCTAAGTTAGATCTTACATACACCTGATCACCTACATTGCGCTTCATATTAATACCCATACATATTTATTCATTAAAATAGCCATTTTAATTAGTGATTCTCGAAGAGATTACATGTAATCTTTGTGTATCTTTCTAATGGCTCTTTCTAATTAAGCATAGTACTCTCCCATAAGCAGACTTCTCCTGTGTCTTGGCATATGTACATGTTACCCATAGCTATGGGTATGTTTGGGTGTGTGCGTGTGTGAGTGTGTGCGCGTGTAGGAATGTGCATGAGTGAGTGTGTGCATGAATGCGCAATTTGCGCATGCTTGTGTGTGTGTGGATGGGCATGTGTCTGTTTTTGTGTGTGTGTGTGTGTGTGTGTGTGTGTGTGTGTGTGTGTGTGTGTGTGTGTGTGTGTGTGTGTGTGTGTGTGTGTGTGTGTGTGTGTGTGTGTGTGTGTGAGTGTGTGAGCGTGTGAGCGTGTGAGTGTGTGCCATGCTGGCCTGAGGACAGGAAGGAAGCGTGTTAGCCACTCCCTAATTGACCCGGACCCTGAATTGACGATTGACTCATGCTCAGCCCGGGAGCCTCGTTAGTGCCTCGGTAGCACCATTAATTAACTGACTGACGAGGAGGCAGGGGCCGCGTTGGGACAGACTAGGATCATAGCAGTGGCTTTTGTTTCACCTTGTTTAAATCACACCGAGTTCTACGACAGAGAGAGAGCGAGAGAGCGAGAGAGCGAGAGAGAGAGCGAGAGAGCGAGAGAGAGAGAGAGAGAGAGAGAGAGAGAGGGAGAGAGAGAGAGAGAGAGAGAGAGAGAGAGAGAGAGAGAGAGAGAGACCATGGAATTGCAGGACTTCATGACCTAAATAACCAAAGTAACGCACGCATGTGATTGGGTTCACTTGAATGTACATTATCCTTGCTTACCAACCTCTTCTCAGACAGTCCCCTTCCTTTAGGCTCAAGTACCCCCCTTCCATCGACAAACCAGAGAGTTTCCTTTGAACTGCTATTATGCTATTATCATAGAAGAGCAGGGTTTGTAATGCAGCGGAAGTTAAAATGGAAGACTCTGAGGCATGCTTCTGTTTCTAGTCAGCATCTAATGACACAACAAATTCAACCAATATTTATGTTTGAAGTCACAACTTTTTAATTCATAGGTAGGCCTGTGTGTATTTCCCCCGTGGAACCTGCTCATGTAACCCTTTGTATAAGGTACACATCCTCCCAGTGCGGGACACAGGGTATCTGTGTTTGACTGCTGTGATGTGGCAGAAGGTGACCCACTGCTGAAAGCACACATCAACACATTCAACCTGTGACTTTCCTCACCCATAGGGTGATAATGGGACAAGAGAGCGAGACACAAACACACACAACCACACACACACGCTTTTGTTTCCTGTTTCACAAACGTGCACACGCATTCCTGCACTCCATACCATGCCCGTGCATGCATTTGTGCGAAGACAATCACAAGTATATAAATATCCATGTCTTCTTTTTGTACCGTCTTCTCTGTGAAAACAAACGGCTCTACTGAGGTGAACTTCTAATGAGACGCTTCGTTTGTTAATCAGGAGGTGGCGGAACTGCGCCAGGTGTGGTCTGAACAGAAAGTCAGACATCGCGAGTGATGCTGCGCTGAAACTAAACCAGAACCACGTAGTGAACCACGCCATGTGCAGCGCATCCATAGACAACGTTGTGACATCTTTTGACATAACAGTGGATGGTATAGACTTTGACTACAACGCTGGGAACATTGAGTGACCGTAGCTCACTCATTTTCATGGCTGAGGGCTACCTGAGTCAAATCGCAGTAAGCTAGTTAGCTAGCTCACGTGCACATAGCTCACAGGATTCAGGCGGCACTCTGTGACGCTGCGTGGTTGAATTCACGTCTCTCCTTTTCTTTTAAATCCGATATAAAATACATCCAGATTGGAGAAGCAACCGATTAAGTTAGTCATACCCATTGGAACTACAATGGGAAATGAAAGAATGACATTGGTCTCCAATTAACAGTCGATACAAACATAGCACATTCAATATTGCAATTTTTTTTTTTACAAATTTTGAAAGGAACAAAGTGATGCAGCCAATTAAATAGGTGTGGTTCCCGATCTTGGAAGTCCCAGATCACGTTCCGGCTGGATCCGGATTAAATGTAGACGGTAAATCTAGTGGTGTACAGTGTCATTGATGTAAAAGCCATTTGTTTTACTGTCTCTAACACACTTACACAAGCAAGACAAACACACACACACACGCATGCACACACACACACAAACACACGGCCACACACGCACGCACACACACGCATGCACAAACGCACAAACATACAGATGAACAAAAACTCACAAATATGGATAAACACACACACAAACAGGCACACACGCACGCAAGCGCACATGCTCGCACGCACACACGCACAATTGCACACATGCATGCACGCACTCATGCACACATGCATACACACACACTCTCACTCCAGCCCCATAACCGGTTGCTATAGAAGAGCCGATTTAGACAAGACTGCTGCTGAACCCCTTGAGAACCGGAAGCAGGGAGCAGGGAGCAGGGGTTGGTGAGCTCTGGGACTGCTGAGCTCTTTATGTTCAGTGCAGTGTTTTGTGTCACTAAACACATGAATACAGCCGCAATGGGAGTCGTCTACCCACTTTGAACTATGAACTATGAACTATACTTGCATGGTGTCACTGGTTTCGTTTGCATAATTTAAAATAACCATTGAGACTACAAAGTTTGTGTTTGTGTGTGTGTCCGTGTGAGTGTGTGTGTGCGTATGTGCTTGTAGGGATTTGTTCTAACCCCGGGCAAACGGGGTAATCTCTGCTTGGTATGTAGTGCCTAAAGTTAGTCAAATTTAAGGAAAAAGGGAGCAAGGTGAAATGGAAACGCATGCATGCATGCAGACACACACATAGTGCTAAACATCCTTACACACACATACACACGGCAGAATACACTTGATGTGCTGATGTGTTTAATGGGTCCATAGTAAATCGCTGCTAAGTGCTTTCAACCAATTTTCCCTTCACAGCTGAGCCCCAACACACACACACACACACACACACACACACACACACACACACACATGCACATGCAAAGGCACACACACACACACACACACACACACACACACACACACACACACACACACACACACACACATGCACATGCAAAGGCACACACACACACACACACACACACACACACACACACACACACACACACACACACACACACACACACACACACACACACACACAGTTTCCCCAGAAGTGTTCGCTGGCTCAGGGCATGTTTGCTGCTGGATTCACGGAGCTCCGTAATGGCGTGCAGAACCAGGGTGGGAGACTGTCCACACATCTGATTACTCTTTGTTCTTCAGTCCCATCACACGATCCTCAACAGTTCAGCAAAGTAGCACACATCTCGCGCAATTCTTATTCTCACTCTGAATAGTTATCATATGGTGGGTTTAAGATATAGTTTGATAGCTGTTTAAAGACCACATATCTCTTAAAGATGTGTGAAATGGCGTTAAGGGCAGATCTTATTTCCCTCATTTGTCATCAGTGAGTAATTTGATAATATCAGTCTCAATGCATGGCTCTAGTCCCTGGGTCGGCCTGTAGCCACGCCTTAACTAGGATGGGGGCAGGGCCTTTTCTCATAGAACTAGGATGAGGGCTGGGTTTTCTTTCATATAACTAGGATATGGGCGGGGCGTTCTCTCATATAACTAGGATGGGGGCTGGGTCTTCTCTCATATAACTAGGATGGGGCGGGGCGTTCTCTCATATAACTGGGATGGGGGCGTGGCTTTCTCGAATATAACTAGGATGGGGCGGGGCGTTCTCGCATATAACTATGATGGGGGCGGGGCAATCTCTCATATAACTAGGACGAGGGCGAGGCGTTCTTCCATATGATTGGTCGAAAGTTGAAAAGGCCAATTGTCATTTCATCAAAAACTTTAGAAAACGATAGTATTCTATCGGCTTGAATTCATAGTTAACAGGACATTCAACCTTTGACTATCCCCCGATAGATGCAAACCCAATATATGTGAACATATTAATCCTCATTTGTTTATAATATGCGACAACCGATAAAGTAATTTGATAGGCCTGAATATATTATTTGATTTTACGACGGCCGAAACCCTGTCCGGTTTAAGTGAGGCTGTTAAACTCACAGTGCATTATCCCTCTGATTTGCACACATGGACGCCATGTCCAGGTTTATGGCACAACAACCGTCATATATTATACCCGAAAAACTGCTTCGGCAAACACAATAGTCTTTGAAGTGGCTGTAAAGCCATTTGTGGGTGTGCACACACAAATGGTGTGTTTGCGAACGTGTGTTTGGTTCAAAGTATGTGTTGATTTCTGCCTGTATTTACTGCTGCAGGAGAATGCTTTATGAATACTTTTCATAAATAATAATACAAAAAAACAGTTTTAAAAGCATGAACAATACACAATTTGACCGACAAACGAGTTCAACCGACGGCTACAGAAACCGGCCCATCCCAATTAGCCCTATTAGCTAATTGGGAGGTTAGTCGATTGGCAGGTCAATACAGTGGTTTTAACACATTATGTCCAGGTCACTCTGGAGAGAGTGGTTCTGAGTGCACGTGTGTGTGAATTGATCCGGGCACGCTGCCTTTAGGCCTTTGGTTCTATGTGACAGGACCCAGGAGGGTGATCCACCTGACCACTGGGCCGTCCCATCATGAGAACCACCCAGGTGTTTAAAGTAGCATTTCACCGGTGGAGGCATGAATATGTATTGAAATTGGGTCCTATATGTAGTCGAATAATAAAATAAAATTCTAATTTGGTGCCGCCTTGACCGAGAAAAGGCAGAAAGTGACTTTTTGGCGCTTGTGGATTGAAGACAACAACTTCGACCATGCACCACGATGCACAGCTTCGCTGGCCACTCCCGCTGATCTAGATCTCCGCCTATCGGACACCTCGCTGTTCCATCTACCAAGCTGATACCGCAAGACTGCTTGAAAATCATTTCACACACCATTTCTAGTGAAGAGTATTAGTTGGTGAACTCAGTGAATTAGTCCTCGTTTGTATTTCTTTCGAAATGGTAAACTTTTTGCATGGTGCCATTTTCAGATCCAGTACCTTCCGACATTGTACTTCAGTTTTATCAACAACCTCTGTTAGCTTAGCTTCAGACGCTGTGGATGTTAGTTTCTGCTGGTGAAGTCCCACCCACTGGCACTGCTCTAATAGGTCTGTAGCGTCAGTGGGTCCCACCCCCTATAGAGGGGTGGGACTAGTGCTTGTAGTCTTACGAGAATCCTCCCCTCTTACACTTCCTATTTACTTCTGAGCAAAAATCGTCATATTGTGTCATCTTAAACAGGAAGTGTTGGAGATCGATACGGATCTCCCCAGTCTCTCCAGAAAACGTTTTTTATCCAAAGCGACATACAATCAGTAAATTAGTCAGAAGAAAGAGAAACAACAATATATATTACTGCCGGTACAGTAAGGATGTTCATAGAATAAACAAGCACTTGTTTTAAGCACAGTTGCTAGGTTAACCCATTCCCTGTATTAAGCGAAGATAGCTAGGAGAAGATGCTACACAAAGTACTATTTCTAAGTGCCAGTCTGTAAAACATACAATAAGTACATTAATTGCCAGGAAGTACAAACATACAATAAGTGCTCCAGAGGGGTGTTTTTAGGAGAGTAAGGGAAGAGAAGTGGCGGTGGGGGGTAAGAGGGGAGGCTAGGCAGAGTCCAGGTGAACTCTGTCCGAACAAGTGGGTCTTGAGTCCCTTCCGGAAGCTGGTGAGCGACTCTGCGGTCAAAGACAGCTTTGACAAGATTGGTGGAGTTTGTGTTTATCCCCGGTCCCATGATTAAAGACTACTTCAGTTTGATTGGTGGAGTTTGTGTTTGTCCCTGGTCACATGATTAATCAAATCAGATTAAGCAAAATAGTTCCTAGATAAGACACACACACACACACACACACACACACACACACACACACACACACACACACACACACACACACACACACACACACACACACACACACACACACACACACACACACACACACACACACACACACACACACACACAAGGGTGTATAGATACATTCACAGAGTGAAATTTAAAGAAAACCTTTTACTCCCTGTGAAAACCTACAATTGATGCCGTTTTCAGAAGATATTTTCAGTAATGTTTTAAAAGTTAATCAGATAACCAACCAACTTCATTAGCTAGTGATTGAATATTTTTTTCTAGAGTAAGAAACAACATCAAAAGACCTTCTAATAGAATCGTTGCATATAGTTTAACCTTCTTACTTACATAAAATCTAATGACTTTTTATTCTACTTTTACATTTTCCTTATGTAGAGTCCTCTTTCTGAAGGAAGCCGACTGTTAATTGGAGACCAATAGAATGAGAAGGAAGGCGAGGAGAGAAAGTGTTGTCACGTCAGAGTATAGGAGCAGACTGTAGATCGTTCTGTTTCACATCGCCACTCCCTGGGGATGTCATCGTATACGTTGTAATCGTTCCTGTCAGCCTGCGGTTTGATCCAACGAAACAACGCACTGACCACATTTTTCCTGTGGTCACACGCACAAACACACACACACGTAAACACACACACAGACACACAGACACACAAACCCACGTTCTCTCCCTTTCCTTTCCTCTGCGTTGTTCTGCCTCCTCCGGGCAGACTAAAGAGATTCCCTTTCCTCTGCTTGTTTCCATCCGCCCCCTCCCGGATCTGGTTACACGTCTCCACCTCCTACCCCCAGCTCTCTGCCACCTCGCTCTCTCATCCACACTCTGATAATCACCTCTTCATGCCCTCTCTTTCTTACCTGTCCCTTACCTTCAACCAGCTCTCTCTCTCTC
>NC_082392.1:20105529-20113029 GCF_031168955.1 Gadus macrocephalus | reverse complement strand
TTGCTCTATTTCAATGCATGCGATTAGTTGCAGCAATTGTTGGGATAACTATCTTCCTGTGCAGTTCACAGTGCATGAGCCATAGAAATGTATACAACATGATAGCCATTTTGAACCGATAAATGGAAACAACCCACATATGGTCATATTGTTGAGTCAGAGGAACTTCTGGGCGGAGCTGACAGACACTCCTTTAACTAAAATGTTTTTTATTGTTGGATTTAGACTACGGTTCAAACCTGTGCACTTTCCCACACAAGAAAAACATTTAGCAGTAAACATATACTGGTGCGTTAACTGATATTCAAACTCTGCAAAGACACGATATCCATGTCAATATGTGTGCTCCTCAGGGGGCGGGGAAAGAGTTGACGAGTCGGGTTCTCTGTCAGCAGCCCGAGGCCCATCAGTTTATTGAAAATATGAACAGAAATGTTTTCAGACACAGTAAAGCTTTAAGCTGTGGTTTGCTGTCTCCGGCAGCGTCGTGGTCTCTGCTACGCCCGATGCTCCTCCCCGGGTCTAGCTTACCAGATAACACGATATTTTGGTCTGACACACATGTCAGTTCTTGGCCTGGAGACTGGCAACATTACAAGTGTGACCCCAAATGTATTCACGCCGTCCTAACTGTCATTTCGCTATAATTATTTATATTGTTAGCTATTTTGAGTCAGAAAGTGTTTTAATGGTAATATTTCTTCAATGCTCTAGTGTTCTCCCCAGGATTTAGTTTTCCACAGTGGCGCTCCCATAAGTCAGTTGTGCTCAAAGACGTAAGACAGCCTCGGTTTATATATATTCTGGAAAGGGAACCCACTAGGAATGTATTTTTTTCGTCGTCACTGATAACCAACTCATTGTTATGTCAACTAAGGTCATTTTGAGTTGTTTAGCCCTCCATCAAAGCTACAGCCATGCAGGGCTTTGCAGGCCATGTATGTATGACACCCCTAATCAATAGCCCCCCCCCCCCCCCCCCCCCCCCCTCCTAGTAAATGAGACAGAAATCCTGGGCAGGAACGCAGAGTGGGAGATCCCTCCGTCCAGGGAGGGTTAGAAGTGCAATGATTTGCAAGCAAACATTTTAAACACACTGTTTAAAACCTTTAGAATTACAGCTCTCAGAAGGACGTCCACACCGTGACAACACCCTCCATTTCGTGGTCCCACTTCAAAGTTTCCCTCTTTCTCTTGCCAACGTCTACATATGTGCACCAAAGAGTCATCCTATTGGGTAACGTCAAGGGAGACGTCATAGTGGTCGTCAATCCAGGCACGGAAATACAAACAATTCTTTAATGCTGGGCTGCAACAGCTATGCGAAGTAGGTTACCAAGTCTGTGCGTCAAGCCACTGCTAAATCCTTAGGAAACATTACTTAGTTTCCAACTCGCAGTTTGTTTAATTTGATCGCACCAGCAATACCTAACCAGTAAAAACGTGCATAGTTTGAACTGAAGACGTTTTTAGTCGCTTCAACGTTATGACGTAACCAAGATGTAACGAAATAAACCCGCAAGCTAGATCGTTACCCAGGATGTGCTTGAGCAGGCCAGGGAGGCGGACATCCATTCGCTTGGAAACGTTGAATTAAATGAGTTTAAGTTAAACGGCCGCAGTCTCCCGACTAGGAACCGGCATTACACGAAGATCCATCGGTCAAAGGGAGGCTGTTGTTGGCGGGTGTGTGTGTGTGTGCGTGCGTGCGTGCGCGCGCGCGTGTGTGTGTGTGTGTGATTGACTGCTACCAAACCTCTGCTCAAGTCTTTTGATGCCTGATCTGACAGCCTCACTTTCGAGTTGGAATTCACACAGATACGGGGAGACACACACACACACACACACACACACACACACACACACACACACACACACACACACGCACACACGCGCGCACACACGCACACACGCACACACGCACACACGCACACACGCACACACGCACGCACGCACGCGCGCGCGCACACACACTTATACACGCACACATACACACGCGTACAGATATAACAGACCACTGTCCGACTCCAGCATTTGTTGACACCTCGTTTGACAGGCATTTTTGCTGGCTCACACACAGAGACACACACACAGACAGAGACACATACACACACAAACCCTGTCTCCCAGAGCTGGGTACGATTGCAGGTCATACAAACAAGAGCACATTCAGAAAGGACATCTTTAGAAAAAAACAACAACATTGCATACACGCACACACATTCTCCCCCACAGACACACACACGCACGCACGCACGCACGCACGCACGCACGCACGCACGCACGCACGCACGCACGCACGCACGCACACACACACACACACACACACACACACACACACACACACACACACACACACACACACACACACACACACACCGCTGTGGTTGACAGCGGTTGGCCTGGTCTGTGTCTGCAGGTAGCCTGTTACTAGTCAGTGTGACAGCTGTGAAGTGCAGTTCAATAGGGGGGCGTTTGTGTGTGTGTTTTCGTGTGTGTGTCGTGCCATAGAACCAGGTTAAAGACCCTCTGAACGGCACCGCTGGGACCAGGCAGACAGCTCCTACGACAGCCCTCCCCAAGTACACCGCTAGAAAACAGGACGGCAGGCTTTGTGGCCACCAAAGCAGGGCATTAGGTGAAGGGGGAAGCCGCCTGGCCAGGCCAGCCAATACGACCGTTTACACGACAGCTTAACCCTCGTCCACTGCACTCCCCATTAAAAAACACATCCTACATTATCGGGCCACAATGCATTGTTGCCATTTCCATACGTTCTCTCTGAGACCCAATCAAAGCAGGCGCTCTTGTTAAATTGGGTTTCTGTCGCTCTGGCCCCTTAAAAAGCTTTATTCAAGCAAACAGCCGTCTGGGAGAAACCTGCCTATTAGAAGCACTGCAGACCGAATCAGCAGAACTGAGTTCATTACCTTATCGGTGTGTTGCTTGCAGTGAAACTTTGGATGGAAGAGTCTGATAAAATTAATTTCAAGGGGCTATAAACATGATAAATACAATATTTGATTAGATGGAAAACATAAATATTGAATCAAATTAAATCCCATTAAATATGAAGTATTTAACGTAAATAAGTTGTTATCATCCATCTATCTTTTTTTTGGGAGAATTTAGATTAAATTGAAGTGACAAGCACATTGAATTGGGTGATGCAGTGTTTCCATCTGTCTGTGGAGTTCCTATCCCGTCAGGTGGCGTTCCCCAGTCAGGTGTTGACGCTCCCAGATGGGATCTCGGTTGCACGATCGGTAATGCCAAGTCTCGCTGGTCTGGTGGTCTGGTCGGATCTCAGCGTAGCATGGAGCCAATCGGGACCCCCCCCCATCTTATCAGATAACTGGCTGTGTAAATTCCACATATCATACACCCCGAAGTGTAGTTGGCGGGAGGGAGGGCGGGTTGACTTGTAACTGGAGTGTGTGTACGTACCGTGGTTAGTCGCTTTGGATAGAAGAAAATGTAAATGTAATAAAACACGCGTCTCTGTGATGCTACTGAGAATATGAAGAAAACTGAAGCGCCACATATGAATGCAACGCGACGTGTTCATGTTCAATCAGCGGCAAGACGCCTCAGAGTGCGAGGTCGGGTGTCAGGGATGTTTCTGATAACTTTCAAAGGGTTCTGCCACAGATATGAAAAGGGTGGGCAGGGCCATCTCCGTTTGGATGGATAACCTCTCAACACGCAATCAATGAGGCTCAACAACTCCTTGTTGTTTAAACTATTCAGCCACAAATGTGGGATTGGTGTCTGGACAGCGTTTAGCTTCTCCGTGGCTAATAGCTACCTACATGAAAACGATGTCACACTAGGGACAGTAAACACAGTATTAACCCCGAAAATGAAGTCAGACAGTAACCAGTCAACAAACACTTTGTCTTTGACCAATAAGGAGCCCGTAGTAGATCGTTGGGCGGGAGCATACAACCTAATGGACACGTAACATCTAGCGGTGTTTATAGCTGCACAGATTACAAGATACTGCACTGAAACGAAAACACACATTCACAACCCAGGCACATACACACACACACACACACACACACACACACACACACACACACACACACACACACACACACACTGTGTCTCAGTGTCTCAATGTCTCCGGGGTTAGCTTGGTAATTGGGTCTTGTGTACATTTCTTTACGCAGGTCATCAGTAATTAAATTGGACAAAGAGGGAGACAAAGCAAGACTCTGCATGTGTGTGTGGGGGTGTGTGTGTGTGAGAGAGAGAGGAAGCAGGGAAAAAAGACAAAGCAGATTAAGAATTGATCACTGTTCCATCTAATGAACCGGCACTGGAGTTTCACACGCCAGAACGTGACGATACACACATGCACACCTTGCAAGTGTCCTTGGAACAGGAGGCTGTGTGTGCGGGAGTGTATGTGTGTCCGTGTGCGTGCGTGTATGTGTATGTGTGCGTGTATGTGTATGTGTGCGTGTACGTGTGTGCGTGTGCATGTGTATGACTCGGGTCGTTGTTGAAACAATTTCCTCCGGGTTCAATTAAGTCGTCTGTGTTTGTCAATAGCACTACTTTGCAAACAGTCTACAGCACCCGACTGCGTCTCCTGCTAAATCACCTTCAGGCTGTGCTTATGTTGAGCGTGCCAATAGGTTAAGAAGAAATAAACGAGAACGGAAAAGGAAAAGAAACAATCCCATGCACGATGAAGACAATAACGTGTGCACCTCCTTAATTAAAGAGGCCTCAGGATAATAGCAGGGGCGGACCCAGGTGTACCCCGTGACGCTAATTACAGGCACTGGCGGGCCTGCAGACCCCTCATTAACTTAACGAGCTACACCTGCTCCCGCCCCTACCATTACACCCCTGCGACTGAGGCCATTAAAGTGAATCTCCATCTAAAGGGCAGCGTCACCCGGCGACCCAACGTCAATGAAACAACCCACGCGGGGACCAAATAGGAAATCATGTGTTGCGACGCATCGGCCGTATAGTGCTGTTGTGGATATGGTGCGGCCGGTGGCCATTTGTCTGGCTGTTTAGTGCGTCAACATGGGAGCACGGGTTCGTCCCATGGGCTTTGGCCGCGGCTAACGCACTGCGATGGTGGCTGTGTGTGCTCACCGAAGTCTGGAAAGGGAAGGGCTGTAAGGTCCTCTGAAGGGAACTAGGGAAGGAAAGGAAGGGGAGATACTAGATTGGATGTGAGGTCCTCTTAAGGGAACTAGGGAAGGGAAGGAGAGAGGCGAGATGGGATGGGGTAAAGTGGCTGGGATTTTTGAAAAGAGGAATGGAGACTAAATGGTGAGGAAGAGGAGGAGAGAGAGAGGTCACGAGGAGGGCTCGCCAGGTGTTGCTTTCAGGAGTCCAGAAAGGAAATGAAAGGGAAAGTGGATTAAAGGCAGAGGTTTCTCACACACACACACACACACACACACACACACACACACATACACACACACACACACACACACACACACACACACACACACACACACACACACACACACACACACACACACACACACACACACACACACACACACACACACATAGACGTTTGACCACAGTTAGCCGTAACAGGCTTAGGCTGGAGCATGTAATTTGGATGCAGGGGTAGCACTGCAACCTTGGGCAGAACCAAAGGGGAGCTTTATTTGAGATTCTGTGTTCGCTTGATTCATGACATCATCATTCCCAAAGATACAATTACTATTCCCAAGAGCACTGCTATGAAAACAACTAGTAAGATTACTACTGCACTACTACTAAATATACCACTACCATAAATATACTACTAATACAACTACTACTACTACTAATACTACCAACTATACTACTACTGCTACTGCTACTGCTACTACTAACTATACTACTAATCCTATTACTTTATATACTACCACTCCTACTACTAAATATACTACATTACTACAACTTAATATACTACCATTGCTACTGCAAAATATACTACTACTCCTACTACTAAATATTCTGCTACTGCTAGTAGATATACTACGACTACTACTACAAAATGTACTACACTACTACTACTAAATATACTACAATACTACTACTAAATATACCTATTACTCCTACAATAATAATAATTCTAATGGTAACAATAACAATAATGTTATAAAAACAACGGAAAAAGAAAAAAAATCATTGATTGCGTTAAAATTCGGAACAGTGTATAGATCAGGGGCAGCCAACACGGTGCCCGCGGGCACCAGGTCGACCGCAGGGCATGTTCTAAAGATAGCACAAATAATAAGAAATTATTAATATTTATGTTGTGTTATTTTGTTTTATCAATAACACTTGCAATGATGTAGATTTTATGGCAATGACAATATTTTATATAAAATTACCAAAACAAAATATATCACAATGTGTCACAATGGCTCCAGGCTAACTTACCGCCTGGCATTGCCCTGCGGGCAGGAAAGTCCTGTGAGTCAAGCAGCCCTTCATATGACTCATTACTCTTGAAGTAATAATAATAATAATAATACATTTCATTTAGAGGCGCCTTTCAAGACACCCAAGGTCACCTTACAGAGCATATAGTCATCATACATTTTTTAAAAAAAACAAGACATTGTGGAAAAAATAAATAAATAAATAAATAAATTAACATAAGCAATAAGAAATAAATTAAACAAAAACAAGACAAAACAAAACAAAACAAAAAAAAACAATCAAAACAGTGATCAGTTAGACGTTGTGTGCGAGTTTGAACAGGTGAGTTTTGAGTTGTGACTTGAAGGTTGTAATGGTGTCTGACTGTTTTATGTGTGGGGGGAGGGAGTTCCAGAGCCTGGGTGCTGAACAGCTGAATGACCGGGCACCCATTGTAGTGAGTCGTGATGTGGGGATACATAGTAGTCCAGCAGAGGTTGAGCGGAGGGAGCGGGAGGGAGTGTATTCTTGGAGGAGGTCGCAGAGGTAACTGGGGGCTAGGTTGTGGAGAGCTTTGTAGGTGAGGAGTAGGGTTTTGTATTGGATGCGGTAGTGTACTGGGAGCCAGTGAAGTTGAATGAGGACAGGGGTGATGTGGTCAGATGATTTGGTGCGGGTGATGATCCGGGCGGCTGAGTTCTGAATGATCTGCAGTCTGTTGATGAGTTTGGTGGGGAGTCCGGTGAGGAGGGCGTTGCAGTAGTCTATGCGTGATGTGAGAAATGAGTGAACTAGGATTTCAGTGCTGGATTGGGTCAGTGATGGGCGGAGTCTGGCGATGTTGCGGAGGTGGAAGAATGCAGTCCGGGTGATGTTGTGAATATGGGGTGCGAATGAGAGGGTGTTGTCCAGGATGACGCCGAGGCTCTTGACTTTGGAGGAGAAGGGTACTGGGAATCCATCGATAATTATGAGTGGAATTATGAAGTTGCTCTCGGGTTCAAAAAGGTTGGTGACCCCTGGTATATCATAGACCATAGGGTAGAGATTCAGAAGCCAAAACACAAACTGGTGTGTGTGTGTGTGTGTGTGTGTGTGTGT
>NC_082392.1:20083029-20098029 GCF_031168955.1 Gadus macrocephalus | reverse complement strand
AGAGAGAGAGAGAGAGAGAGAGAGAGAGAGAGAGTTAGATAGGGGGAGAGAGAGTGCAAAGTGAAGAAGTTGGAGGAGGAAGAGTTAGACTGGTGGAAATGCACAGGGATAAACAGAGAGAGGAAACGTATAACTGAGGGGCACTAATAAGGAGAATTTGAGGCAGGGAATAAAACCCAAAACGAGGAGGAAGTAACTGTAGATTTAGACGGATCACTCTGCCCTGAGGGATGATGGGAAATGAATATGGATTCACACAAATGATGTAACCTGTCTTGGTGTGTGTGTGTGTGTGTGTGTGTGTGTGTGTGTGTGTGTGTGTGTGTGTGTGTGTGTGTGTGTGTGTGTGTGTGTGTGTGTGTGTGTGTGTGTGTTCCTCAGTTTATGAAACTGCAGAATTGAAGTTATGGACTTCCTGCTTTCTCTACCAAATTGTTTCCCACGCACGGGCCTCCCCGGTTTGTTCAAGAGTTTGTTTAATGAGCAACAGTAAACAGAGGCAGCAGCACCGCTGCTTCTGATTGTTTCATATCCTATTTCCATTTCAACCAATCCAACAACGTGTACTTTTTTCTATCCACGTGGCTGGTTCGACCTGAGGTGCCATCCCTCCCAGTGAGTGTTCATTTGGTAGTGTCTGTGGTCGCTGTGTGGTGTTTGTGGTCGTTTGTGGTCGTTTGGGGTCGTGGGGTGGTGTTTGCGGTCGTTTGGTGGTGTTTGTGGTCTGGTCTGTGGGTTTGCACTCCTTATGGGTGATTCCAACCTCATAATTGTGGTGCTCCCTTGTTCCAAGGCGGCCTCACCCCACGATGGAGAACACCTGATAGTCAGTGGAATGTGCGGGTAGTGGCGGGAGCGGACGGGAGTCCCCATGGAGCAGTCTCCCTCTTGTTTTCCCAAAATTGCTTTTGACAAATTTTTCATCAAATAACCTAATGGTTTGGGTGTTGTGCTGCTCTGCTTATTATTCTCATTCCGGGAATACTGAACTAAGGTACAGGGTTGTGATGAATTCAAACACATGACGTTTGGGAAGTAGGAGGGACCAGGGGTGACCGTGTGGCGCTGTTGATACTCATCATTTACGTTTAGGGGATTTTTCAGAAGCTTTTATTCAAGGAGACTTTAGGGTCAGGTGTCTTGCTCGGGGAAACTCTACCTAGGAGGAGCCCGAGATCGAACTAGAAACCTTCCGGTTATCAGTCAACCTGCTCTACTGTTGGCCCTGAGCAGTAAAACTCAAACCTCCTGTTCTACTGCTGCCCCCTCGCTGTGGACGACCTATGCGGGCGTACAGCTGTGTACCGCTGCCTCATGGCCCATATGAGGTGGAGATAGAGGGACACGAGATAGAGGGATGGATGGATCCGAAATGTGTTGTTGTATTATTTAGTTTTAAGTACGCATTCACACACGCACACATGCACACACACAGGAGTCAGCCATTGCTATTCACTAGTATATTGTAACTGGTACTGCAGAAGAGGTGTTGAACTCGGTGCAATCTCATCACTTTGTTCATGGTGTAATTTAGTCAAGGTGAAGCTGAATCTTCCTTCGCCATCTTTTACTTTCCAGCCATTCTCTCTCTGCAGATTTCCTTCTCAGTTTCTCTCTCTGGCTGTGACTCCTCTCTGATGTTTTTCACTTTTTGTTGTTCCTTAGTTTCCACTTTTTTTTTTTCCACTCTGCTCTTTGTAGCGTCCTTCTCCCATCTTCTCATTGCTCTCTCTCTCTCTCTCTCTCTCTCTCTCTCTCTCTCTCTCTCTCTCTCTCTCTCTCTCTCACTCAAACTCCATGTCAATCTCTTTCTCACTCTCTCTCGCTTCCTCTCTATCTCTCGCTCTCTCTCTCTCTCTCTCTCTCTCTCTCTCTCTCTCTCCCTCTCTCTCCCCCTCTCCCAGCGACAGATTAAATCCATTCCTCAGTGTCCTTAAACCTGCAATTCAGCTTTTTACCCATGACACCATAGATACATTTGTTCTAGGTGTGTGTGTGTGTGTGTGTGTGTGTGTGTGTGTGTGTGTGTGTGTGTGCGTGTGTGCGCACAGTTGATTGCTAGTAAAGCTATGTGTGTGTGAAAAGTATAGTATTATGTTGTGTCTATTTATAGTGTGTGTGTGTTTGTGTCAAAATAATCATTTTCCGTTTCGTCAGATTACGTTTCCATATAAATCGAATCATTTATCCCCGCCTGTCTGTGTGTGTATGTGTAAGTGTGTGCGATCCAACAGACTTAAGTCTAAATCAAATACCTCCATTTTCCTCGCTTCCCCGTGGCGACAGAAGTTTGTGAAAACGTCAGCGGCGTGGTGTGAGAACCTTCCCTCTCACATGGCTGACTCCCAGCCCGACCGCGGGGTCTGTCACTCAGACGCCTGAACCCGCCCCCCCCCAACGCCCGCTTTAAACAAGAGGCCTTTCACTGCAGACGCCGCAGAGGACAAGACCGACGGTTGCTCTAACAACCTTGACCGGATCTTACCCTGGCTTGCGATGTATTCAACGCAGCGATTCAAAATTTGCCGTTCGAGATCATGAAAAAACTAAATATAAAAAAACATCGATGACCGTATTGATTTGGTAGGGAACTCTGTGAAGGTTCTTCTGGGGGTCAGGCCCTGATGCCCTGTATGCATGGGGTCCCTATCCCTTCTGCTCTAGGTCCAGCCCGGGGCCTCCCTCACATCCATGTGTGTCGTCACGGAAGCAAGGAGTGTTGCACTTGGAAATGAGTGCAACATTTAATGCTTGCTCGTGTTTGATTAAAGCTACACCTTGTCCCTTTTTACTGCGTAATTTGTTCTTTTGATCAAGTCAGCGCAGGCAATCATGCTCTCCAGCTAAATTGGGTCTGTGCTTTGTAGTTTTTTTTCTGTCATGCCAAACAGCCGGTACTCTCTGCTGCCATCTCTGGCCACAGAGGGTACATGCGAGCAGAGTTACATGTTAGCTCTTTAAAGCACGCATTTGGATTCGGACGATTCTGCGAGAGAATGGATCTGGTTCTTCAGAAGACCAGCGATAATGATGCGTGCTAGTGATCGTCATGATAAAGTCATGGCTAAGGAGTAGCCAAAGTAGCGGACATAAGGGGAGTGTTCAAGCCATTACTCACATTTGTCCTCATGTGAAACTAACTTGTTATTTAACGGCTAGCGTAACGGCCCAGCCGGACAAACGTAGAGTGCTGCAGTGAAGGACAGTCAATGTCAGTCCACAGAGCCCAGACCATTGCTCACTGTCACCTCCTCTGGTAATCAGTGTGTCTGCCCACCAGCTGTGAGTGTGCATGTGTGCGTGTGTGTGTGTGTGTGTGTGTGTGTACCTTGGCGCTGTTCCGTGCCAGCCCTCTCACCCACACCGCAAACTCACACACATACACACACACACACACACACACACACACACACACACACACACACACACACACACACACACACATAGACACACACAAACTCAGTTCGGCATTACAGTCTTACTTGTATTATAACTGAGATTTTATATTTATGGTGTGGTTGTAGTGTGTGAGACCATCACACTTATTGTATGAGTGTATAAGTTAAACCAAATATATTTGTGTATACTGTATAGTTAGATATATATAGATATATGTGTGTGTTTATACATATATATTTATAAATTCACACACATATATATATATATATATATATTTATATATGTGTATATATAAATATATCTATAAAAAATAAGTATGTTTATTTCTGTCCATTAGTATAACCAAAGACATTTTGTGCCAAACACTGGCTGCAGCAGTGAGCCTTCAACCGGTTAGAGAAATGAGCAATTGTGTTTATGCTCCTCTCTCCCTTCTGCCCCTACTCTCTCTGCCGTCTCTCGCCAAGCAGACACCCCAGACCCGCTTCACACGGATTTACACCTGGAATTTAAAAACTGATTTGAGGAAATAGTTTGAGGAGCCAACGGCCCCTGAATCCCTTTGATGTTAACAGCCGTGAAATCAGGTTCCCAGGCAGGGCGGGCCCCCGTGTGTGTGTGTGTGTGTGTCGTTGTGTGTGCGTCTGTGTCTATGTTTGCGCGTGCAAGTGTGTGTGTGTGTGTGTGTGTGTGTGTGTGTGTGTGTGTGCCTGTGTGTGTGTGTGTGCTTGCATGTTCAAGTGTCTGTGTGTGTACGTGCGTCAATGTGTTTGTGTGTGTGTTTGTGTGAATGTGTGTCTGTGTGTGTGTGTGTGTGTGTGTGTGTGTGTGTGTGTGTGTGTGTGTGTGTGTGTGTGTGTGTGTGTGTGTGTGTGTGTGTGTGTGTGTGTGTGTGTGTGTGTGTGTGTGTGTGTGTGTGAATGTGTGTGTCTATGCGTGTGTGTGTGTGTGTGTCTGTGTGCTTGTTTGAATGTGTGTCAGAACGTAAGAGAATGAGCCGGAAGATGAGAGGAAGAATTGTTATGGAAAAACATGCATGTGGAAAGAGATTAAACGGAGCGAGAGAGAGAGAGAGAGAGAGAGAGAGAGAGAGAGAGAGAGAGAGAGAGAGAGAGAGAGAGAGAGAGAGAGAGAGAGAGAGAGAGAGAGAGAGAGAGAGAGAGAGAGAGAGGGAAATGTGAAGTTCAAGAAATAGAAGACAGAGGGTGAATCGAGGGAGCAATCGTAAAAGGAAAATATAAAAATCTGAACTAAAAATCACAGCAAGACAAGTCAGAAAGAGAGAATAATAGAGAGAGTACAGCAGTGAATTTGGGAAATAAGGCAGAGAAGGGAGTGATTGAGGAATGATGGAGAGGAAGTCAGCACTAGGTTAAATGAGGGGGAAATGTGATCGGATGGATGGGTTTGAGGTGAATAAAAATGAAACAACGATACAGAGAGAAGGAGAGAGATGGAGAGAGAAGGAAATAGAGAGGGAGAGATTGAGAGGGACGGACTGGCCTTACTTCTTTGTTTAAGGACAGGAATGACAGACAGTGAAGTGCGGAGTATCACTCGACTAAAAACAAGAGTGATGCTGTGAAGGTTCTGTGAGAACGGCTTCACAAATACACTGTGAGTGAGTGAGGTCCAATGCAAAGTATCCATTCGGTCTGAAGACAGTCAGTCAGAGAGAGAAGGCAGAGAGCGAGAGAGAGAGAGAGAACAATGTACGGTGCCTGTGCGGTAGATTAAGACTTTTAGATTCCAGACTGAAAAGAACATAATGAATTGGAGAGGTTGAGTGGAGAAATATAAAAGAATAAATATATATATGTATACGTATATGTATACATAGATTGATAGATCGATAGATACATTGAATGGTTGATTGATTGATCATCAATAGATTTATATATATAAATATTGGTCGATCAATCGATCAAGCGATTGATATATATATACTGTATTGCAGATGGAGAGAGATTTCATATCATGTTACAGATCGTGCTAAAATGGGAAAATACCAAGTATTACATTGTTGATCAGCTATCCAATTTGAATTTGTTAGTATTTTGAAGCAATAAGCTGCCAAACTTGTTTATTCATCAAGCTATTCTACATGAATAAATGGATAGAGATGTATTCATGCGACAGGCTTCCATGGGGGAATAAATCAGTCAAGGTTGCATCAGTCACTGCCAACGCAGGCAAACTCATAAAGATTTAAAGGCAAAAAACAAAAGTTGTCTTACCAGAAGATGAGAAGCAAAAATAAAGTTAACCAAGGGAAGCAACACAAGACACATCTTTTTAAATATATTAATTATTTACTCCTTGATAAGATAATTTTTTTTTATTATTTATACCAAAATATATCTTGGCTTATACTCATGTGGCTCATGTGGCGGAAATGTTGGATTTCTGCATGAGGAAGTCAAATTAATTTGGTGTGCATCTGCATGCATGCATGTGTGTCTGTTTGTGTGTGTGAGTGTCAACTCTTGTTCAGTACAAACGCCCTAAACGTCGAGCGAATCAGTCACACAGCAGGGCCGTGGACCAGATTGGAAGTGAATATGACTAATACCTGGCACAGCCTTTGTTGTGGCTGTCAGTTAGCCGACCACGGTGCCATCTACGTTCTGAAACACGACCGTCTCAATGACATTTTAACACTTCCTTTAAAAATTTATTTGAATACTTTTTCCAACTTGATGACACATCCGCTCTTCAAAGGAAGACAAAATGCCCTCAGGACAACGTTTTTTGATATGCAATTGATTTTCTTCACAAAGGAAAAGATACTTGCATGTTAATTAAGAGTGACATCACTGATGACACCGCGGTAAACAATTTCTGTCTTGTTCCGGCGATCGTATTCATCAATACGTATCCACCACTTTCTTGGTCAGGACAGGGGTCATTGATTCTTTACTCTCTCTTTCTCGATCTCTCTCCCTCTCTCGCGCTTTCTCTCTCTTGCTCGCTGTCTCTCACTCTCTCTCTATCTATCTCTTTCCCTCTATTGCTCTCTCTGTCTCTCTGACTCTCTCTCTCTCTTCCTTCTCTTTCTCTGTCCCTACGACTCTCAATTAAATTCAGTTCAATTCAAAAGAGCTTTATTGGCAAGGAGAAACCTTTACCTTGCCCAAGCAGTTCCGAAATCAAGCAAGGGAAACACAACAAAGTCGAATTGATGCAAAAAAATTCTAATAATACAAAAATATTATAGAATACAAAATACTATTTATGAATCAAAACATGGTATGCATGAAACAATTAGAAACTCTAAGCATAAACATTCATAACGTCTAGTTAAGAATAAAGCGCAGTGTCTGTGTTGTGTTGCACTTGGTTGTATGAACATCCTTACTGTACCGTCAGCCTGTATATTGTTTCTCTTTCCTCTGACAAAGGTTCTTATTGTAAGTTGCTTTGGATAGACGCGTCTGATGCCCTGAATGTAAATATGTTGTGTCTATGTATGATCTCTCCCTCTCTCTCTCTCCCCCCACCCCCCCCCCCCCCCCCAGGTGTCTCCCGGCTGTGACCAGGTGCTGGTGAACGGTAAGGAGATGCGGGGCCGTCAGTCCCTGGCGGTCAACTTCACCTACCTGCACCTGACGGCCGTGCTGCGGCTCAGCGTCTGGGTGCCGCGGCTCCCCCTGCAGATCCACGTCTCCGACACCGAGCTCAGCCAGGTCAAGGGCTGGAGGGTGCCCATCGTCACCAACAAGAGGTAACCCCACCCCTCCCCCTCAATGCCAATGTGACCCCCTCAACCCAAGGGGACACCCCCCCCCCCAAACACCCCCTTTCCCTCAACACAAGGTGACCCCCCCCCCACACCCTTTCAACGCACTGTGACCTCAACCCCAACCCCCAACAAGTGGTAACCCCTTGAAATTGGGGGACCCCCGTGAAATTGAAGACCCAGTTCTTATTGGCTGTCGGCATTGTCACTCACAGAAATAGAGACAATTATATCCATTGGTTTAGTTTTGAATCCGGTTTGGTTCTCTGGTTTTCCGGAAGCCCAGCCCCCAACATAAGTCCTACGGGCAGAACCAGACCATTTAACACTTAGATGGGGCTATTCTAATTCAGATTATAATTCTACATGCTTTATAGAATGCAGATATTATGTATTTTTTTACATCATATCACATTTGAACAGATATCATATTAAATATAGCCAAGGTAACGTTGGTAAAGTGGTAAATAAGCAGCCTCTTCTTTGATCTCTGATCAGTCATCAATGAGTAATTCTCCTATCTAAGAACAAAGGATGGAATCTAATTATCCATATTTTTCAAATATATTTCAACCATTTATTCATACCAGTTCAACTGAGGCCAACTCCAACACAAAAATGAAAGAAGACAATTTTGACAAAGGAACAAT
This sequence comes from Gadus macrocephalus, assembly GCF_031168955.1. Taxonomy (NCBI): domain Eukaryota; kingdom Metazoa; phylum Chordata; class Actinopteri; order Gadiformes; family Gadidae; genus Gadus; species Gadus macrocephalus. The sequence goes on along the minus strand of NC_082392.1, from coordinate 20,090,241 downwards.
GAAAATAACCACATGTGGGTCTTTGTGTGGGATTGCGTTCAGGCATGTGCTTTTGTGTGTAATATGGTGAAGATTAGAGTGTATGTGTGTGTGTGTGTGTGTGTGTGTGTGTGTGTGTGTGTGTGTGTGTGTGTGTGTGTGTGTGTGTGGGTGTGGGTGTGGGTGTGTGTGAGTTGGTGTGTTTGGGTGTGCGTGTGTGTGTGTATGTTTGCGTGTGTTTGGGTTTGTGTGTTTGTGTGGGTGTGTTGGTGTGTTTGGGTGTGTGTGTGGGTGTATATGTATGTGTGTGTGTGTGGGTGCATGCATGTTAGTGTGTGTCTGAGAGCGAGAGTAAGTGTAGAGAAAGATAATAAAGTGGTTATTGCATTGCAGGTCCGCAGACATATTGTCCAGTCTATTGCTGCTGATTAGGTCATCGCCTGCCTTCCTGTACAAATCACCGCACACACGCACACACACACACACACACACACACACACACACACACACACACACACACACACACACACACACACACACACACACACACACACACACTAACACACAGATTATATTTTATTTTCTCTCACCTCAAGTGTGCAACCAATGACACACACAAACACAAACCCACTCACACTCACAATCACACTCACACACACGCACACACATTTTCCACAGGACCACTCAGACGACATTAGAAAACAACACTCCCAACTCCAAGCCTTTTTCCTTCTTGATAAAAGCTTTTGTCTTCATCTGAATGTTCCTCCTCCTGCGGGCCAATCTGTTTGAGGGGCCAAGCTGTTTGAGGGGTCAAGCTGTTTGAGGGGCCAGACTGTTTGAGGGGCCAAGCTGTTTGAAGGGCCAGACTGTTTGAGGGGCCGGGTTGTCTGACGGGCCGGGCTGTGAGCAGGGGCCAGGCTGTTTGAGGGTCCAGGGCTGTTAGCAGGGGCCCGGGCTGTGTGCAGGGTCGGGGCTGTAAGCAGGGGCCGGGCTGTTTGAGGGGCCGGGCTGTTTGAGGGGCCGGGCTGTTTGAGGGGCCGGGCTGTTTGAGGGGCCGGGCAGTGAGCAGGAGCCCGCCAGCCAGACAAACATTGATGTTCATGTCTTATTTGTGATGCATCTGCATCACAAATAAGACATGAACATCACTTCCTTTCCTGCAGCGGGACTGAATAATTCAGGGCCAAGTGTGTTACCCCCTACCCCCCCCCCCCCCCCCCCCCCCCCCATGGCTGGGTGGGAGTGCTTAACCTTGTTCCACTGAGGTACATCACGGTGGGAGGGGGGGGGGGGGGGGGGGGGTCTTCTGAAGGCTGGCTTTGCTCTCCATTTCACCTGTCATTCTTTAGCGTGTAAAAGGAAAACAACTGAAAGACATGCGCCGTGCGGGGGCGGGCTTAACCCCGGCGACGGAGAGAAGCCACACATCTCAGCGTCTGAGCCCCGCCCGGACCGCTCCGTACAGACGACACGCTGAGCCTTTGTGGAAACACAACGGAACGCAGCATGAAAAGAGGCCGCACACACTGCCGGGTCCCGAGAGCTTACCTTTATTCTCTCGCCCGCTCTCTCTCTCTCTCTCTCGCTCACTCCCGCTTTTGCTCTCGCTCTCTTTTTCTCTCTCTCCCTCCTGGGTACGCTCTTACTCTTGCTCTCTCCCACTCTCTCTCCCGCTCTCGCCCTCTCTCGATCATGCCCTCTCTCTCCCTCCTCCCATGTGCCCACTCAATCTCGCTCTCTCTTGTCCTCGATTTCGCTCTCCCTCGTTCTTTCCTCCTCTCTTAGTTGCTCTCTCTCAATCTTTCACTTTTATCGCTATCTTTTTTTCACTGTCTGTGTACATTTATTCTGTCCCAGGGTATATGTGGTGTGAAAGAATTGTTAAAATGTTAAAATGTCCCTTCCAACTTTCAGTGTGTATCTTTGTACCTCGGCCTCTCCCACTCTCCTCTCTCCCCTAACTCCCTCTCTCTCTTCTCCGTTCCCTCTACTCCTGTGTGGATATGTCTCTCTCTCATCCCACCCTCTGTCAGAGAATAAAGACGCTCTCCTGCACACACACACACACACACACACACACACACACACACACACACACACACACACACACACACACACACACACACACACACATACACATCCAATGACATTCATGACATATAATGTCAACTCTTGTATAAAGAGCTATACACATTCATCTAATACACACTTTCTTACACACAAACACACTCTCACAGACTATCATCATGAGTTCTGGCACTGAAACACAGGTTATTTTACAGAATACCTGTTCTATTTCTCAGAACAAAAACATTTTTTTGTCTGTGTGTGTATGCGTGGTGTGTGTGTGTGTGTGTGTGGTGTGTGTGTGTGTGTGTGTGTGTGTGTGTGTGTGTGTGTGTGTGTGTGTGTGTGTGTGTGTGTTTTTTTTTTTTGTCTGTGGGTTTCTTTCTCCCTCAGATGGAGGCTTGGGATTGGGGATGGGGTTTTGAGCGTGTGTGTGTGTGTGTGTGTTTTTGTCTGTGGGTTTCTTTCTCCCTCAGATGGAGGGGAGTTGGGAGATGGGTTTTGTGCGTGTGGTGTGTGTGTGGTGTGTGTGTGTGTGTGTGTGGTGTGTGTGTGTGTGTGTGTGTGTGTGTGTGTGTGTGTGTGTGTGTGTGTGTGTGTGTGTAAAAGGCTATCTGAGAGAAAATGGTCAAATTGAAAAATGGGCCAGAATAGACGGGTTGCAGGATAGTGTAACTACACACACAATACACACACATGTACACACACACACACACACCCACACACACACACATACACACATATATACACACACACGTGCACTCTCATATCAACTCAGGGGAACAAAGTGTGCAGACTGCTTGTGTTTGTGTACTTCCACACAGAGTTTCAAAGAATAATTCTTAGTGAATTGAAATTATAGGCAGTGTAGGAGTCAACAAAAAATGAACTCTTTCATAAGATTATTTTATTTCCATACAAATGTAGCGAGGCAAAGAGATTTTAATTGGTTGTTGGTGGATGCATCTTGAAGCCCAGTCTCAGAATCGTCACGATATCTATTGTTATGTTAAAAGTAGTACTTTGAATATTATAAAACCATTCCATAGGGACTATGTTTCGGAAAGCCAAGCAGATGGATTCATCACAAGCCATCACCAGCTACTATTTATGCCATGGATCACGCTTTTACTTTGAAGCCCTTGCTAAAATCCTGCACACAACCACAAGAAGAATTGTTTAAGTGAGTGAAAAACTATGATATAGCTCATGGGTAGACAGTGTTATGACACAGTTCTTTGTTTAACACGTAATTCATATCGTAATTCATAAGAAAAGTGTAGCGGAGTTCAATAGAAAAAAAACACTGTTGGTGTTTTTAAAGTGTCACTTACTTTATGTGAGCAGTGGTGCTCTTGTTAGATTCAAAGGTGCTATGCGTTAGATTTAAGAGCTGTCATTTTTGTGTCATTTGGTAGAAATCCCACAGCCATCTGTTAGCTTTTAGTGAGTGAAATGCTCTATGAGAATAACTGCTTTGCCTCGATACAGAACTACTTCGATCTTTGAACACTCATTGCTCATTTGATAACAGGACGTCTCGCTCAGAATCTTGCAATAACAATTATGCTTCACTTTAACTCTGCTCTCTCTCGCCCCTCCATCTCTCTCTCTCTCTCTCTCGCCCTCCCTCTCTCTCTCTCTCTCTCTCTCTCTCTCTCTCTCTCTCTCTCTCTCTCTCTCTCTCTCTCGCCCTCCATCTCTCTCTCACTCTCTCGCCCTCCCTCTCTCTCTCTCTCTCTCTCTCTCTCTCTCTCTCTCTCTCTCTCTCTCTCTCTCCTCTCTCTCTCTCTCTCTCTCTCTCGCCCTCCCTCTCTCTCTCCAGACCCACTCGGGACAGTGACGATGACGAGGATGACGAGAGGAAGGGAAAAGGCTGTGCCCTCCAGGTATTCCCTGTTCGTCACTCCACCGTTCGTCACTATCTTAACCAGCTGACTAACGCCCTGCTCTCCCCCGGCCCCCAGTACCAGTACGCTCTGGTCCGGGTGCTCACCCACTTTGTGGCCGAGCCCGCTGACCCGGGAGGGGACATGGTGTACATGCTGGGAAGCGGCTGGCAGGCGGACATCACAGACCTGGTACTGGACCAGCTGAAGGTGGGCGCACGCACACACACACACACACACACACACACACACACACACACACACACACACAGTCACAGAAACACACGCACACACACACACACACAGACATACAGTCACATGCACACGCACGCACGCACGCACGCACGCACGCACGCACACACACACACACACACACACACAACACACACACACACACACACACCACACACACACACACACACACACACACACACACACACACGCACAAGAAGTTGGTTTGTGAAATGTCCAGTGGTTCCGTTCAAGTCATTGCCCGTTGATACCATGAAAAGCTAGTGTGAGGCTGCATTTTCTACTTCTGTGTCGGATGGCTGCCCATCATTGGAACAACTTTGGTCTCTACATGACCTGGCTGGCCAAAAATGCTCAGTAATTGCACCAACACAGAGACTCACAGCGTACACAATGTGTTTTAATTCAGTCTACAATAGGTCAGTTGGCTGCATTGTTTCATCGAATAATCTAAGTTATTATTATACAAATGTATATAATTTATATTACCTGCTTTCCAATGCGCTTTACACATTGTAGTTGCGTGTGCCTGTGCGCTAATGTGTCTGTATGTGTGTGTGTGGGTGTGTGTGTTTTGCATGTGTGCGTATGGGTCAAAGGGAGCATCACACCTCAACCATTACTATAACAGTCAAAGGATCTTTCCGGTTGGCTAAGACCCCGGGTTAATTGTTGACTCGCTCTATGACTAGATGTAAATCCGCCATGGTTTCTGTTGGACACCCCACTTCTCGTGGTGTCACATGGTCTGAGACTGGGCAGTTGGCGGGCCATTGGCATCCGCTCCAAATGAGCATTCAGCAGCTCTCAGATCAGACTCCAAATGAAGTGCTCGTTTCCCGGTTGAATGAATACATGTAGACGAGCCCGTCCACCTGACACAAGCCTCTCTCCTCCCACTGAGCCGGATCATTGCCACCGGCGGGTCAAAGCCATAAAGAAATCCACAGTTCCCTCCCAAATGAATCACCGTGCTTGTAATCAGGACGTTTGACGTTCACGGATTCTTACTGCTGGCAACTGAGTCTCCCGTCTGGGAGCGTGCGCAGCAGTGGCTTGTAAACACAGATCAGAACGTGTGGATGTGTTCGTTTGTGGGCACTGTTGGAGAAAAACGACCTAGGTATGGCAGTTCTTAGGAGCTAACTTGGGTTGGACAAAACATACCTACAGCTATGAGAGCTGCTGAACACTGGTTTTGGAATATAATGGACGTCGTTGGGGCGCCAACTGCCCAGTTACGGACCGCAGGTCTCAAGCGAGAGGAGGTGAGGTGAGCAAACATCATGGCTGGTATACATCTAGACATAGACAAGGTCAACAATTAACCTGGGGTTTTAGAAATCCTGTTTAAGAATCGGTGGAACGGGCAGTGGAGGGTCGGGGGGGGGGGGGGTGGGGGAATGTGTGTGTGTGTGTGTGTGTGTGTGTGTGTGTGTGGGGGGGGCGGGGGCTTTGTCCAAGCTGACTGTTATTATGGTCTGTTCTGCAGGTGGAGCACCCTCGTATCGCCAAACTGATAGAAGGACGCATTCTGATGGGCAGGGACCTGGGAATCACCACCAACAGGTACCAGCCCCCAGACCCTTCTGTGGGACGCGCTGTGCTCCCCTCCCTGTCCCCCACCGGGTCTCTTCTCCCGGTGGATGTGAAAGCCCTGCCTCTACCGCCACGCTGTCTCTGATGGGACTGGCAGGTGGGGGACATGTGGACGGATGGCAGGTGCTCTACGCTGCACTTAAGGGTCCTGCACCAACACCCTAGTCTACTCCATTTACAAATGATACCCCCCCCCCCCCCCCCCCCCTCCCCCCTCCCTTCCCCGGTCGGAGCATTCCGGATGATGTTCTCAGGCGATGAACTGCCGTGATAAATAACACGTTTTAGTTCCGCTATCGACCCCTGGCAAACCTGCGGTTCCCTTCCAAAACTAAATTAAACAAAATGGCCATAAAAACACACCAAATAAACAAATCAATAAAAACTGTTCTGTGTTCCGTTGAGTCGACACACGCTTGTGTCCAGGGGAGCCTTTTGTTTGGACACCTATTGGCCGACTTTGCTTCTCTGTGGCTTGTGTGGTGGAGTCTCCTGCTCTGTGCAGATGGATTTGTCTGCTGCCCTCCGGTCCAGACACTGCGTGGTGCAGGGCCAATCATTAGCGCGCTTCGTGCATCCACTCTCTCTGCTCTCTCCTCTCTTCCTCTGTCTCGCAGTAAATCACAGCTTTTTGGATTAGGCCCTTATGTGTTAAGATGTGGGATGATGCAGTGAGGCCTGACACACGCACACCGCGCACAAAACACGCCCTCTAGACACGTGCACGCATGCACGCACAGACACACACGCGCGAGCACGGAAACACACTTGAATGTGTTTTTATGTATAGGATATTTGTATTAATTTAAATTAACTGTTATAATTACCAGTAAACTGCAATAAGTTGGGGTGAACATGTGTGTGTTCTGTCTGTGTGTCTGCGTGTGTGTGTGTGCGTGTGTGTGTGTGTGTGTGTATGTGTGTCGGATGTTTGGCTGCCTCATCTTGGAATTTCGGTGAACAGCTGGGTATTTTTTGGAGTGTTTCCACCGGGACCTCAGCTTGTACACACACACACACACACACACACACACACACACACACACACACACACCACTGACACACACACACACACACACGCACGCACGCACGCACGCACGCACGCACACACACACACACACACACACACACACTCAGACCCATGCAGACACAGCATTCCCAGTAATATACCAGTGCAGACAGACGTTGTTGGATAGTTTGACATTTCATTTGAATTCCCTCTCTGCCCCGTCTCTCTGTCCCTGTCTCTCTGTCCTTCTTCTCTCTGTCCTTCTCTCTCTCTCTCTCTCTCTCTCTCTCTCTCTCACACACACACACACACACACACACACACAAACACACCCACACACACATTCCCAGACACACACACACACACACACATACCCACACACACAGACACACACACACATACAGACACGCACAC
>NC_082392.1:20043693-20078693 GCF_031168955.1 Gadus macrocephalus | reverse complement strand
AATATGTAAAAGATGGAGGAGGAGTATGCGGGCGGTGAGGGGGGGGGGGGGGGTCTGATGAATATGCAGCATGCGTACGAGAGGAGCGAGGGAGGGCGGTCTGGGGACCAGGGACCTGGGAAACTTGTATAGTGCCAGGTGTGTGCTCAGTGCTCTGTGCAGCATCTGATAACATGCTATGGGGTCTCGTGCTGTCACAAGGATGGGTGTTCTCGACCTGGCCTGGACACTGCACTACGTGTACGGAGATGATAGCACTGGACCACAAGGGCAGCTGTGTAGGACGATACAATGCAGATGAGGATGCGGTGGTGATGTAATATCAGCATATGCCTCCATATATGTGCATGCACACACATGCACACAAACACATGCACACACGACTACACACATACCTGCACAAACATATGCGCACACACACACACACACACACACACACACACACACACACACACACACACACACACACACACACCTACACAAACATACCAGTACAAACATATGCCAACACGCACACACAAACATACATGACATTAGCAATACTTGCGTACACACACAAAAAAACATACTCACACTTAGGCACACACACTCTAATTCCCCAGGCATATGCACTCATACTTCCAAGCACACACACACACACACACACACACACACACACACACACTGATAACATGGGCATATATGCATATACAATCGCATTTTCTCTCCCTCACCCACCTCTCTCTGTATTTGTTTATAAATCAGGTTAATGTTACCACATGGTACCAGCTCGCACATTGTAATTGATGTACTAATTGAACAAGGAACAGCTCAAAGGAGAGATTTGATTGGGCAGTTCATCCAGGCATTGATTCCTCTCTCCCTCTACCCACCCCCTCCTCTTTCTCTGTATTTCTTCGAGTTTTTCAACCCCCTTTATCCCCATCTTTCTGTTACCTAGAGATGAGGAGGAAGTGGAGGAGAGTAGTGATTGAGAGAGAGAGAGAGAGAGAGAGAGAGAGAGAGAGAGAGAGAGAGAGAGAGAGAGAGAGAGAGAGAGAGAGAGAGAGAGAGAGACATGGCAACATCGAGAGAGAGAGTGCCGAAAGTTGAAACTTAATTACTTTTCTTGCAAGAGTTATTCTGTTGCCACTTAGCTGCACAATGTTCTCCGCACTCTGATTAGGGAGAGAGAGAGGAGGCTTTACCGGGGGAAATTAGAGGGCTGGGTTTGCTCAGTGAAACATAGCCTGTCCACTGGGCTTGGAAGTTATGGTGGAGATGGAGGGAAGGAACGAAGGAACACTGGAAGAGTGAAAGAGATCGTATGAGCCTATCTGTCTTTAGCTCGAGGTCCTAATTAAACGATTGCATCTGTATTTTTTACTATTAACAATCTTTACATTTAAGCTGAAGCTGAACAGTCTCTCTCTCTCTTTCTCTCTCACACACACACACACACACACACACACACACACACACACACACACACACACACACACACACACACACACACACACACACACACACACACAGGAGGCGGCGATCACAGCGTGGATCCAGTACAGCGACGGCTCGGTGACGCCGCTGGACATCTACGACCCTAAAGACTTTCTCCTGTCGGCGGTGTCCCTGGACGAGGGAGTTATCTCCACCATCAACCAGGTACTGCTCCTTTAAGGAAGGATGAGGACGTCACCACCATATTTGGTCATGGCATACATATTTGCATATTGATATATTATTCTTATTTTATTTTTTTCTAATAATAACCCATAGTCTCCAGGCTCAGAAATTAGCTGGAAAGGTATGAGAAGCAGGAAGCAAGCTTTATCACATCTTATGGTGTGATCCAGATGCCTCTGATGCCAGTCTTCCGAGTCGGAAGTCGGGGAATCTCCCAGCTTTCTTGTGGCATTTCTCTGAGCCACGACCCCTTTTTGTCTTCATCTCTCGGAATTCTGAGAGTAGACCAAGAGCAGCGATGACGCTCTCAACAAAAATGGCTGCGCCCGTTAAGTGATTTATTTTCTTTGTATTTGTACCTCGTTGGTCATTATAAATGCTCTTACACACTTTATTACATTGCTACTTTATTCCGGTCACCAATTAATGCATTGCACGGTCTTGCTGTGCGTGCAATACAGGTAAAGTTGTGTTGTTTGTTTTCAAGCTGGTTTGCTAAAGAGGCTAATGTAGTTAACAATAACCAACGACTAGCCAATTAAATGACACAATCACAAAGAAAAACGGTATGGATGCTCCAAGACCGGAAATTATGTCAGAAGTGCAACTAGGGTGACCAGATCCCGATTCACCAGATCTGGGACAAAGGCTACGTTCGTGTGGGATAATGTGGGACAATGTGGGATACCATGCATCGAGGTAGTCTAAAATAACAACGACAAAAAATAAACATTTATATTCTGCCCCTTTGCTTATAACATTACTATGCTTTGCCATCTGGTTGATTCAGTAGCACATACAAATTTAACAAATATATCTTAATTAAATGGAACTTTCCTTAGATTTCTCACGTGCTTGCACAATGTAAGCATAGTAAACATAGTAAGCATGGAGCTTTCTTTCATACTTGTACTCATTGTCTCTGAAACGACACAGACAAAGAGTCTTGCATTGTCTGTGTCGCATTGTTCACGTCGTATTTACCTCCGTGTGAAATGGAATAATTACTCAAGCAAACTTCACACAAAACTTTACCAGACTCGCCTTGCACTGGTTTCACCCAGGGATAGATCGTGTCCCAGTATTTATTTTAGCTGCATTTCCTCTTCTTAGCCGTACGGGTCGTGCTTTCCTCCGTCTCATGCTGCTTGCCGTTCTGACCTGAGTTGCATTGTTTTTTTGTTGGTGAACTTGCGTCCTCGTCCAAGTTTGATTGACATGATCAAACAGCCCGCCCCGTCCCCTGATGACAGCCCTCACTGCTGTCTCCTCACACAGCTATTTGATTGCCAGATTATAAAACACGCATTAAAAAAAAATATATATATCGAGTCTGACTGTCCCGCATAACAATGCGGGACAATGTCTCAATTTGCGGGACGTGTAAAAGTAATGGGAATGCGTGAATGTTGGAAGGCTGGTGTCCGAGGCATCTGGATCACACCATTAAAGTCTAAGTGAACTCCCGGTTTCAGCTGGAATTCTAACAAAAAGTAGATTAGAAAAATTATGTTTTGAGAGATCTAGGAAGGAAAGGGGGGTGTTATCGTCATGGGTTACGACCTACCCCAACTTTGCGATACTACTTCCAAGATAATAAAAGACCTGCAACACCTTTTCAAACAAAAACAGCAACAGTTGGAGTTCACTGGCCCTGTGAGACCAGATTTTTCAGAATACCAAGCCGCTTTTTTCAGTGGGCTTCCCTTGACTGGTCGTTAGCCTGTTGCTCTCATTCCCACGGTGATGCCTGCGCTGCTCTCACATCAGGCTGAACCTCGCGTGCGGCTATTATTGATTGTGTTGTGTTTGGATGGTTTTTATTATTTCACTTATTCCAAGTTCATTTAATACATTTTTACATAACGGTTGGTTGAATGAGTGAATGCACGAATTAGTAACTGAACGAGTGAATGTGTAATGAATGAGTGAATGGACCAGAGAGTGAATGGACAAGAGAGTGGATGACTGAATGAACAAGTCAACATAAAATCAATGAATGAACAGACCCAACTAGTGAATTAACTAATGAGTAGATGAGGGAGTGAGTAAATGGGTGAAGCGGGAGTGCAGGAATGAATGAATGAGTGAAGGAATGGAAGAATGAATGAATGGACAAATGAGTGAACAAATGCATTAATTGATTAGTGAAAATAATGAATGAGTGTAAGAATGATAAGTGATTGAATTGATGAGTGAATGAATGAAGAGTGAGTGAATGAAAGAGTGGGTGAATAATGAGCGAATGAATGAGTGAGTGAATGAATGAGCGAATGAAAGAGTGAGTGAATGAATGGGTGAGTGAATTGATTAATGAGTGAATTAATGAGTGCATGGAGAGTGAGTGAGCTAATTGGTGAGTGAACTAATGGGTAAATTAATGGAGAATGAGTGAGTGAATGGGTGAATGGATGAATGAGTGAATGCACAGAGAGTGATTGAGTGAATGAGTGAATGGATTATTGAGTGAAGGAATGAGTAAATGCATGCATGGAGAGTGAGTGAGTGAATGAGTGAAAGGATGAATAAGTGAATGCATGGAGAGTGAGTGAGTGAATGCGTGAGTGAATGCGTGAATGCATAGAGAGTGAGTGAGTGAATTAGTGACTGGGTGAATAAGTGAATGCATGGAAAGTGAGTGAGTGAATGAGTGAGTGAATGAATGCCTAAAGGCCTGTTTATCTGTTTATGTGAAGGATCAGCGCTGGCCCACGGTCGTGGCGGAGGGGGAGGGCCAGGGCCCGCTGGTCCGCGTGGAGATGGTCATCTCCGAGACCTGCCAGAAGTCCAAGAGGAAGAGCGTGCTGGCCTCCGGCGTGGGCAGCGTCACGGTGAAGTGGGGCCCGGCCAGCGAGGAGAAGGGCAGCGAGGAGGCGGCGGGAGGCCGGGCGCAGGAGGAGGGCGGCGGAGGAGGAGGAGCGGCAAGAGGCGTGGACAACAGCACCAGAAGCAAGGTGGAGAAGGAGGGAGGAGAGTGGAAGTACAACAACGCCGGCTCGGAACGAGAGGAGGGAGCCATGAGGAAGGTGGGATGGAGGAAAGGAGGGTAGGAGAGGTAGAGAGGGGAGGAGAGGTGGAGGGAAGGAGGGGAGGTGAGGTGGAAAGGGAAGGAGGGGAGGGAAGGAGGGGAGGAGAGGTGGAGAGGGAAGGAGGGGTGGAGAGATGGAGAGGGAAGGAGGGGAGGAAAGGAGGGGAGGAGCGGTGGAGAGGACAGGAGGGGAGGGAATGTGGAGAAGGAAGGAGGGGAGGAAAGAGGTGGAGTGAGGAGGAGAGGAATGGTAGAGGAGTAAGGAGGGGAGGAAAGGATGGGAATGATCTGGTTAGGACTTGTCTTATAATGTGTCCTATGTGAGTCTATAACTGTAGCTGAAGAGCGATACAGAGCTTGAGTGGGGTGACGAGGGGGGACGGAGGACAGGAAAGGAAGGGGCTGATGAAACAAACTTGTGGATTGTGAACCTGTTTCTTTACGTTTTGACCCACAGCTTGTCATCTTTTAAACCTCTTCTTATCCCTGCTGTTCCAGGTCACCACCACTACCAAGAGCACAGTGACCCATCGCACAGCGGGCGGTAAGCCAGGCAGCGGAGGGGGCAGCAGCGGCAGCAGCAGCAGTGGTCGTGGCGGAGGCCCCGGACAAACCGGGGACTATAGTAGCTACCCTGCCCAAGTGGAGGTGCCCGGAACTGGGGAGAACAACGTGGTCACGAGAGGCCTTTCAGACCTGGAGATCGGGATGTACGCTCTACTGGGAGTGTTTTGCTTGGCCATCATGGTGTTTCTCATCAACTGTGTCAGCTTCGCCTTCAGGTGCGTACTGGGAACGTCTGACTTCTTCTCGATTCTAGACATTTTGATTTCATTACATCAACTTGTGAGGTGTTTGGATAGGTCAAGAGAACAAGGCCACATCCTTGTTTTGTATTGTCATAAATGTTTGTGTATTAAGGGGACCTGTTGTACAAATCTGGCCTTCCCTTGCCCTTGCACATAAGGAGTTCATTGGGGAATATTCCAGACTGTAGGAACTTGTCTTTGGGTAGTCCCACTTCAATGCTGCTACTGAGGAAAGGTGGCTAATTTGAGTCAGTGGTGACTGGCAGCAGTACTTTAAGCGGATTGTGGAAGCGATTCTGGGATGTTAACCGAGAAACGGAATTAGAACATGACCTTTGCAATCAATAAAAGGCGAAAAATATGAAATGTCCGTACAATCGACGGATAGAGCAATCCGCAAGGAGGTGGTTGGGAGGATCAGTTCAGGGATGGATATCAGACTACAGATGATTGATTGTACTCTAATGCTTTAGTATACATTTCACAATCACATTTTGAAGATCTGAAGTCCACAGGCACCCTTTAAACTAGTTTAGCCCCTGTCCGGCCGCTACGGGAAGATCTCTCAGCATGAATCGCCTCCTAACCTATCCCCCACTCCCTCCTCCTGTTGCAGGTACCGCCATAAGCAGCTCCCCGTGCTGGAGACGGGCGGCAACATGAACCACGCACACGACTGGGTGTGGCTGGGCAACGAGGCTGACATCCTGGCCGACCCGGGCGCCCACGCTTGCCCGGGGCCCCTGCCGGACGAGTGCACCACCGTCATCGACCGCAGCGAGGGGGGCTACGAGGAGAACAAGTACCTGCTGAACGGGGCGGGCGGCTGCATGGTGGTGGGCGTCGGCCCCATGGGGGGCCACCGGGGCGTGGCCCACAGCCAGACGCTGCCCCGCTCCGTCCCCGAGCCGCGGGGCCAGTGCCTGGCGGGGATGCCCGTCAGCGGGAAGGACGCCAGCGGCAAGTCGGAGCCGCTCAACAACTCCCCGCGGGCGGCCGCCGCCGCCGCCGTTGCCGCCAAGCGCAAGCGGGTCAAGTTCACGTCATTCGCCACGGTGATGCCCAACGACGGGGGTGGGGGAGGAGGGGGGGGGAGCCCATATGGAAACCCCCCAGTGCGAGTGGGCAACGGCAACGAGGACGACATCAAGTGGGTGTGTCAGGACATGGACCTGGGCCAATCGGAGATCCGAACATACATGGAGAGGCTCCAAGACAATCTGTGATTGGTTGGGGCGGGGTCCGAGGTTAATAAGAGGGGGGAGGGTTAATAAAGGGAGGGTGAGGGGGGGGGACTGCGTATACAACCTACCTGCAATGCCTTTGAGAAGGGGGGGAGGGGGGGGTAAAGCAATTGGGTGAGAGGATGGATTTAAGAGGGGATGCAGGTTGAAGAAAAGACTAATAGAAGCAATGAAGAAGAAAATAACGATGAAGACTGCGGCATATGTGAGGACTGAGTTCGAGGAGGCTTTTTCCATTAAGCTTCTCTCATGCTACACACTGAAAGCAGAGTGACATTGCTAGCTCAGACTAAAATCAACTGTAGCAAACATTAAATAGCCTAATATTCATGTTAATTCAATTAATTTATTGTGGCAATACTAGTGTGACAGGTATATGGCGACGTATTTAATTTTGTTTTATATGAACAATGATTTAGCAAAGTGAAAAATCATGGAATCGTAAAGCAATACAAGCAATACACTAATCAGTGAAATCTATAAATCAAACGTACCGGAGAGACTTATATCCAGAGAGGAATCAGTACTATTCAAATATTCTGTTCAAGCTACATTGCATACACTGATTGTTTTATTGTAGATTGACTACACAAATAATTCAATGTTTAAAAATGTTATGTCTTTTTCCAAACCATAAATTGTCATCAACGTTAAGGTCAGTTTTTATAACTATTAAAATATTCCATCTGCTTTTGGCATTGCTCACAAATCGTGAAATATATATTTACATGTAAAAAAATGTATATTCTAACTATGGACAGAGATGTTTTGCACCAAAGTGAGTAAACATTCAGCGAAGGATATGGACAATCGATTTTTAGTTTCTGTTTTGTTTTACCTTGTACAACAGAACATCTTGAGTGAAGACATTGGAGTGTCATTGAAAGATCTTTTCCCCTGGATCAAACAACAACAAACAAACTTGCACAATTACAAACCGGATGTTGACAGGTGGAATTGTTCCTGTTTCCTGCGTCTTTGGAACAGTGCGGGCCGACCTTCAGAGGGTACCGGTCCCGTCCTGTGCCCGGACCTCTCTCCTCTAAGATGATAAGCAATGGAAATGTTTTTACCACAGCAGGGACCACTAATTCAAACTACCCCAGAGTACCGGAGAGAACGGTTGGACCCTGCAGAGCCCTGGCGAAGAAGATCTTTTAAACAAGTATTTATACCTGTACCCATGAAGGCCGCAATACCGATCGCAGACTAAAATATCAAGATGAATGGAAAAGCCTGAATGACCGTGGACAATACTCTATAACAATTTTGAAATACCCGGTCACACTAAATGACAACAAATGACCCGGTGTCCATAAACTCTGAACCATTGTTACTTATTTTTTATTTTTTGATAGTTTTTTTTCCAGTAAGCTTTTTAAGTTTTAACATGTTCTATAAAACAGTGATATTATTTTTAGGTAATGTAATAAGAAGGTAAGGGTGCATATTTTTTGCTTATGGGAATCTATTTATTTATTTAGAAGAAAGAAAGATGGAGCAGAAAAAGAGAAAAACAAAGGACCGAACCAGGAAGAGACGGTTAATGATGTGGTGGTAGAGATCGCAATATTTATTTGTAAATGTGTTACTGTTTCAGAGTACACTGTATGTTGTAAATAAATAAACATGCTTCAAAGTGCTTGTGAATAGGTTTACAGGTCACCACACACGGTGGTATTTTGTACATTTTAGATTGGAAATATAGAGCTACATGCTACTGTGGATTTTTTGGCAGGGGGATTATTTTCTCTGTGTTTGTGTTGGATTTTTAATTTGGCGTGCGGTCAGGCTATGCCGGGCGGTGGTGATGCCTCTGTCATACCATGGATCAATGAAGGCTGCTGAGCAACCCGAGCCTGAGGACTGTGGCCCTGGGGGGACCAGGACAAGGGGACTGCTGCGCTGGAGAGTGGGACGATAATAATAGTCATTGGAATAAGATTGCTTTGTCGCACCTTTAAATATCCTCAGCAGCTTGACCATCAAAACATCCCATAATACCTTTTATTTGAGGAGGGTTAAACATAGGTTTCACAAAATGTTCACCAATGGAGCAGCCCCAAACAACCCCCTTCACACATAAAAAATACAAGTTATTTGAAACAGGCATTAAAGCAACCTACCGTTTAATCTCTTACGGACCCTTTCTCACAGAAGTGTAAGTAGGGGTTGAACAGGTGTATCCCATTACCTTAATGATGGATCATTGGCGTGTCTGGGCCCATAATTACCGTCAGGTGATACACCTGTGTTCAACTCCACTATACACATATGTGATAAAGGCTAACGTACAAGGTGCATTTAGTCAGGAGAGCCTACCAGGGTAAACGCATTGACCTCAGAGACGCATAGCCAGATCTATCGCTTGGTATCTCTCTCCATATTGTTTTGGGTAAACGGCCCTCAACAGGCCCGATAGCAATAGGCATGACCAATGAGCGTGTGGATACAGGCTTCTACCCAGTCTCGTAGCCCTTGCCACATGCACACACCTACACTCACACACACACACACACACACACACACACACACACACACACACACACACACACACACACACACACACACACACACACACACACACACACACACACACACACACACACACACACCTTTGTTGGCAGAGCTATGGCATACTGCTGTGAAACAAAAGTGACTCGTGACAAATAATACGAGAACACTTTTCTGCTAGACATAAGCATTTCTGCTGTTTTACAGTTATCAAAGAACATTTATGACAACAGGGGAAAAAAGGGACCATTAAAAAAAGAAGCTAGAATTTTCCGTGCTCTTATAAGTTTATTTTATTTTACAACCAACGTAATCGAAACGAGATTCTGATTGTGTAGCACATTGGTTCTTGGAGTACTGCAGTTAAGGAGGTATTTTATTTGATAGTATTTATTTTGGGGTGTATTTGCAATAAAGTGTTCATTATTTGGCTGAAGGCTTTTTGTATTGACATTGTCCGACTGCAATGGGTTCGAGAAAGTCTACTTTACGGGCTGCAATTATCCATAATCGTTTTTTTAGATAACAAGTTAATACGTTTGGAAAGAGGCACACGATGACTTCGTGAAACTGTGGTTGATCTTTATGTATATGCTTTTTTATAATTATATCTCTCTATATATATATATATATATATATATATATATATATACGGACTGAGATCCACCTACATCATCTGAAGTACCAAATGAAAAGTTGGCCATG
Source organism: Gadus macrocephalus (assembly GCF_031168955.1). Lineage (NCBI taxonomy): Eukaryota > Metazoa > Chordata > Actinopteri > Gadiformes > Gadidae > Gadus > Gadus macrocephalus. The sequence goes on along the minus strand of NC_082392.1, from coordinate 20,068,728 downwards.
GCGCAGGCATGCCTCCCTGAATTGATCACTTACTGGAACAAACCTTTACAGTAAGTGATCCAAGCCTTTTAGCTGTCATCGCAGCAGTTGCCATCCAGGAGATTTCTAAGGTCAATATGTCCCAGGTATAGTGTAATGATTTTCTGAAGCGTGTCTACCTGTGTCTGTGATACCACTTAGCTCAGCAGTAACCCCCCGTCCGTCCGTCCTTGGCCATTGCGAGATGACCTTGAAGGCCACCTGTAAATGCCTCAGGGACTAAGCCTGTTAGCCAGCCATCTCAATATGCATGGCCTGTCACCACAGCACACCGTCGCATTATAAGCTGTAAACTAATATGGTAACACCGGAACTATAGCTAGTGTTTCTCACACTCTACTCCGTACCCTTGGAGGGCTTTAGCTAGCTCCATTTATGCAGTGATAGCAGCAGCACTTAGCTGTTTGACAATAATCTCCACTACTTTAACATCATGTACAGTACATCTCAAAATGAAGTCAAAGTAAATAGCCAAATTGGTTTCTAGATATGTGCTGCTAGCATAGCTACTAGCTAGCTAGCTAAGCAAGGAGCAATAGCCTGGCCAAAGTGGAATAAGAATACGCTGAGCCAAACATGCAGTATTGGCTCCTTGTGTCAGCTCTTTAAAATTAAGTTTTATATCCATTTAATATAAAAACACAAAACTCAGTTTTCTAGAGTGTTGTGGAGAAGCAAACAAGATCAGAAAGAGCAAAGGCTACGATCATCCCAACAGCTCAAAGCATCTGATTAGAGTGTAATCCTCTTTTCTTGAGGTTACAGCCACTAACACTTTACAAACAAATTCTTCCAGAAATATAATAGTGTAATATTTATAATATTTAAGCTATCGGGAAAAAAAAGGCAAAACAATCAGAAATGTAGACTGTATTTTTTAATGAAGGTTTAAGTCATTGTATTTATTCATATTAGAGAAACCTCTCTCCAAGACTTCCATTTAGGCTTACTTTACGCTGATAATTGACAGTCAGTGTCAAGTTAAACTGTTTCGATTTTGTGAGGAGAAATAGCTATAAGTTTTTTCAAATAAATAATATTCTAAAGTCATGACATTGCATTCTGGCATTCTCTCTGTGTGGCAATGAAATATGTGAATTTGAATGTCACCGCAAGAGATTGATTTCCTCTGAAAGACCCTGCCGTAGCGATGCTCACAGCTGGCGCTAATCATTACCATTTACCTCAAATCGTCATCTGAAAGTAAAATACTTGAATAAACAGTTGATGGAAAAGCATTTCCTTCTGCTTAAATTTTCCCATAATCTCAGATCTATCCATGTTATATCTATGATGTGGCAGAACGTCTGGCCAGAAAGCAGCACTGCAAGGGGAGAGGTGTGTGTGTGTGTGTGCGTGCGTGTGTGTGCGTGTTTGTGTGCATGCATGTGCGTGTGCGTGTGTGTGTGTGTTAGGAGTGTAACGATACATGTATTCGTATTGAACCGAATCGGTACGGATGTCACGGTTCGGTGCATGGATTTACATGGAGAATACACAGTATAAATTAAATGCGAATTAATTAATGTAATGCAGAACTAATGTTAGATACGTGAGTTCTTCAGGGAGAACTAAACTAGAGCCCTCATTGGCGCATGAGGTAGCCGAGCTCCGCCTTCTGGCTAGTGTTACAGTTTTTTCAGGTCGACGGTCGAGTGAGTGAGTCAGTCAGTACGTTAGCATGCAGCTTAATCCGATTGAAGCCATAGTTTGACTATGCTACTAAATTGGACAACTGCAATTGTCCGAGTATACATGGCGGTGAGAAAATCGATTCTTTGGCCGAAGCATGTCATGCCCCGGTACGAAAGGTGGCGCTGTACCCATTTCAACTAGTGGTAGTAGAGCCACCGGCTGACCTCTTTACGTCACCAGCAGCAACAAACAACAGTCTACTGATGTTTTCAGTAGACTGTTGACATCGGGTCCATGTCATTTCCCCGACGCTCAATAGGGGATTATCACGCTGATACATAGTACTTCCGCATTCGGTGATCTTTGTGCACTGTCACATCCGGTGAATCACTCATCACTCTGGCGAACCGATGGTGGACCGGCAGTTCACTTTTACGACATCCCTGGAAAATGTACCCAAACTCAAGTTTTCTGACGTTCACAGACTTACTTGCTGGAACAATATTCAAAACATTTCAATGTAAATGTCTCATGCTGTGGATTTGTTATCCATCCCGATGCTCCTCACCTCGGGGCTAGCCCCGATGCAAGAGTATGTGACCCAAGTGCCGTTCCGTGTTTTGGGATTGCTGAAGTTAAATGCCCAGACATCTCTAGCATTTCTGAGGCAGGACATGTTAAAATGGTGAATGGTCAGGCAAAACTGAAAAATAATCATAAATACCACTGGCAGGTTCAAGGTCAATTGGCAGTAACTGGATTGAGTTGGTGCGATTTTATAACAGACACTGAGGAAGACTTCGAAGTCGAAAGAGTCTTGAGGGATGATGAAATGATAAAAGAGATGAAAATTAAGGTAGACTTGTACTTCTTTGGTACATATATGAATGTGTATCTTAAGCAGAAAGTTAAATGAACTGAATGAATAAAGGAACTGAAAGAATAAAAGGATTTAATTCATTCCCTTTTTCTGAGTACATCATTTACTACATTACATATTAACATGTAATGTATGTTGTAACATGTAACATGTTATTTTGAATACTTTCAGGGTGGACCGACTGGACTTCAAAATTGATTATAGATGAGACTTCTTATTCAATTATATACATCATTCAAAATATACAGTACAATGTTTTCAGTATACAGAATTACAGCTCCGGAAAAAATGAAGGGACCACTCCAAATGTTCTGTGTCTCTCGTTTTAATATTTATAGGTATATGTTTGAGTATAAACACTATTCAACAGGGATGTAGCCTTCTAAATCAAGTGGTCCCCGGAAGTTGGTCATCACACAGCAGACGGCCCACAGCTGGTTGACCGTCCCAGACAAGGTGAGAGGGACAGTGCGTTCCCAGATGCAGTATTCCTTAACACTGCGTGTTGCACTTTCCACAAGGATTCAAAGACGGGCGATTGCTTGTGTTGTCAGAGCATCCTCTTCGGTGAACTGCGCTGTGGTTAGAGATAAGTTAATTAGTATTATTATTATGACTGCTTCAGTACATCTTAAACATTTGTCTGCATATCTTAATGGTCACATTTTGGTCACAGTTTTATGCCTACCTGTCATCTTGAAGGGTGGTATAACCAGCGTTGCCCACGGTCAGCTAGCAGCTTCTCAATGGTGAAATCCGTGTCTGCCATGCAGCCATCTCCTGGCTCCAATAAATCCAGAAGTCCACTTAGTTCAGTCAGCTCTCGGTCAGAGATGGAGCCGGTGAAGAGACTTGACACAAAAGTCACAGCACTACACGGGGCAATCCCAATCAAGGCCTTAAAGGTTGTCGTGTTCTTGTAAGATGAGAAAACCTCAGACTGGAGAGTGTGGGTTGATGGATTCTGGCATCGCACCTCGGTGCAGTCGATGATTACCCGAACATCTGGACTGTACTGCACAAATTTGCTTGGCATGGTGTTCTTGACTTGCTGTTGACTCATACAGATGGGGATGGAGCCAAGGAACAGGTAAAGGTAGTTGGCCCACGTTATAACAACAAGGGAGACAGTGGACAAACTGACCTGAAACATGTCAGCCAGCACCTTCTCTTGCAGGCCTGCAGCAACCCGGCAGCAGAAGAGAAAAAACTCATTGCGTTGGACTGGTAGAAATGGGTTCAAATGTTTGTTTCTTTTTCTGAGCTTTCGACCAATAAACCAACACGGAGACAGATGGTTGAATAGCCTCCAAGAAGTCACAAAAAACCTCTCTTGATGTGAATCTGGTTATAGATTATAGACGAAGACATATCCCGCCAATGGAACCCGGAAGCGTGATAATCCCCCAGTCGTATGCGGACTCCTCCCTCCAGGGGGCGGAGCAGCGGGAGGAGTCCAGCCGGAGGAGTCTTTACGACGAGAGGTCGGAGCAATGGAGCGTCGGAGAAATGACATGACCCGAAGTCAACTGACAGCTGTCCCGCATACGGCAACAATACCTTTCTCCTCCATTTAGTGTTTCAATCTGGACTTTAGAGAGTCAAAGCCAAAGTTCCTCTCCCCCAATTCCTTCTTCCCCATGGCCAAGATAACGCCCCCTACGAGTATTTGTTGTGGAAGTACCAGAGAGTCAGGGAACCCGACGCAGTCTTGATTCATAATATCAGAGAATATCCCTGTAAATTCGGCCGCGGCGCAATGAATGAATAAAGATCGTAAACACGTCGGAAGAAAAAAACATTTATTTTGACAGATGTGCCCGAAGTTACTACTTTACAACCTCGTTGATGACCGGCGTTGAGGAAAACATATACTTTTAATTCAGCCTTGGGTGAAATCGAAGCGTAATGTGTACTGAATGCATGTTGATGATGATACGCTTTTTATTCTTCATTTGCAACTGACGTCACAGCTAATTAAAATGCGTAACCAAACCGGAAGTCGGCCATCTTGGTAGGAAAGCAATCACAACATTGCGCCCCGCTACACTTGTTTCAGTCACATTAGGGTGGAGGTCATTCAATCACAAAGCGCGTATCTAACCTCAATTGTTTCGCTATTATATTCTTTTGTTTGGCTAATAATGCCTACCAGTTGTGCTGTGCACGGTTGTGCGAATAATTTCATACGGGAGAATCGGAATTGCAGTTTTTTTAGGATTCCAAAAGTGATCACAACTCAAGGTGAGCGGACGCGTGAGTTGACCGAGGAGCGACTCCGCACTTGGATTTCGAACATCTACCGGGGCGACATGGCACAAATAAATCTCGCCAACACTCAGCAACTGTAGGTCGGGATTACCAATGTGCAGCAAGTTCAGGGAATACTCCCACCTTAAAAAATGCCTCAGCACTCTGAATTGTCGATGCCCAAAACTGAGCGTCAGGCAGGATTCTTTCAATGTATATTCCCTCTGTGGTCCAGACCACAAAGTCGCAGTAATCCAGGCCACATATAACTATCTGGGCTTGGACTTGGAAATAGTAGGCATGATTCCGGTCAAGTCTGATGATAGTTCCGTTTTTCAATAGGCATAAATCTTTGACTTCTGCTGCGGCTTCAGGGTCAACGTCTCGAAACCTATAAGGGCACTTACTTGATTTTGCAGACCCCTGAACCGCAGCACTTACAGTAGACTATGCCATCTGGGGAGGCTCCAAGAAAGGGCTTTTGAGGGTAAACGAACAAACCACATTCAGAGACCGAGAAATCTTCATGCGTTTTATTCATTTCTTCGACATAACAAGCCCTTGCTTGTGCTTCATTATTCAGACCCCAAGAGGTGCATTGGAAATTGTATTTGCTTCCGGGTAGCAAATCGAATTAATAAGAGATGAAGACGGCTTGTGAAGTTTGGTTCGACAAGTCGCCTTCAGCTTGGAAGCAGTGATCCGTCCAGCCCGCTGCTTGAACCAATTTTGATCGCTTGGGTTTTCCTACCAAGATGGCCACCGTCGTGACGTCAGCACTTTTTATGTCATTTTGATCACGTGGTTGCAAACGAAGAATAGGGGGTAATGGCATGACACCGGCTTCCTCCATGTTCCGCGTCCCTTTTTTTAATAAATCGTTTTTGCTCGTTTTCCGACGGCGAAAACAATAAACATATAAAGAAATCATTAAATATTTATATTTATAAATAAATAAGAATTGTTTATCTGTCTATGGCGACAACAATACGACCGCCTCCTTCTACTTCCGGCTCAAGTCCCCCGGCCACAAGATCTCGAGCATGCGCAGAACGCAAGCTCCGATATGATCAAAGATAGCAGCAGTAAAGACGAGAAAGACGAGAATGGCAAGTGGCGGCGACCCACAAGTTAGTGGAGGACCCGGCTGCCTCAATGTGGTCGCAAGTGTTGGAAAACTTCAGTTTCCCAGTCGCTTACAGGGGTAAAGTAGTTCCCATCATTTTACCGAACCGAACTCGTACCGAACCGTGATGTCTGAACCGAACCGTGATGTCTGAACCGAACCGTGACTTCAGTGTACCGTTACACCCCTTGTGTGTGTGTGTGTGTGTGTGTGTGTGTGTGTGTGTGTGTGTGTGTGTGTGTGTGTGTGTGTGTGTGACATGAAGGCCATGCCACTAGTTGCTGGCTAAGACATTATATCCATTAATTTACTTATCCTTCCTTTCTGTTATTGTGGTGAGTGCACACACTACACCACAACTTCCCTTCAAGCTCATAACCTTAGACAAATCCCCTGCAGGTAAATAGCAACAAGTAGACACACAAATGATACTCTTCATTTGATTTAGGTTTATTCCTTTGATACTTAGGGTCTTTCTTCACTAATTTCAGGTTGCAACCAGAGTGCTTGCGGCTGCTTTAAATAGAGGGCACGGCAGGTGGCTCAGATGTGCTGATGGTGGGAGATACCATCTGATATTAGCTCATGGGTGACATATGTATGTATATGAGCGTGTGTGTAAGTTTATGTAGGATATATATGTTGGACTTGGTAGATGATGTGAGAGTTATTATGTTGTGTATTGAAGGAAGGTTATCCAAAGTGTAATTTGGGTTAAACATGTGCTAATTGAATAACTGGGTAATGGTTTGGCTAAGGGGAGGGGCTAGGCCTTTAAAAGCCTGCCAACCATAGTTTACGGGGGTCAGTCGGTCTTGAAGACAGTCAGTGTATGTGACTGTTGGGCATTGATCATGGAGAACCTTTTGGAATGATCCTTTTGAATATTTGTTTTACTTTCTTTTGGACGTCCAGTTTTTGTATCTTGTCACTCCTATTTTTTGGAAATAAAAGCACCTCAATTCTTTTTGCAACTTAAGCCATCTCGTAATCCTTTTTTGAAGTCAATGAACCAGACTCTTTGTAACAGTGTGTGTGTGTGTGTGTTTATGTCCATCCTTGTATATTCATGCATGGATGTGTTTCTGTGCATTTATCATTTCAGAACCATGGGGCCGTAATACAGAGTCAGACACATTTCAAATGCAAAAAGATGATTGCATTATCAGCTCTTTGTCCAAATGGACCCATAATGATTCTTCCCCATTGCCATTTTGATGGATATGATACCTTTCCCACCCTTCCTTTCCATCTCCCACCTTCTCTCCTCTATCTCTTTCTCCTGCCTCTCTCTGTAGGTCTATTCACACACACGCTTACACTTCTGTCCCAAACATGAGGTGTACATTACAGGATAGCGACCTATGTATTAGAGTTGAATTAGAAATAAGGGAAATTAATAGTTGTAAGAATATATGGGGTGCCTAATTCTCCTGGGATCACCTCATTGGACGTTTACCTCAACGTTTACAACAACTGGCTAGATGGGTCATGCGTCACTGAAGGCTGCGTTCCCAAACAAATTGCCTTGAATCGAGTTAAAAAACAGTAAATGAATGTGCTTGTGTAAATAATATATAGAAATGTCACCTTCAAATGCATTCTTCAGCTTTGTTTTCTGCCTTCAGTTTGAAATCCAAAACTAAAGTGAAAAAACAAAACCCATCCACACCTTTTAATCCCCAGGCGAACAGTACTGATATATTTGTGAATTATAATAAAGAATTGCCGAAAACAATAACCGTGACTGCACACAAATATAAAAATATGTGTAATATCTAAATTATTCATCGAGCAAAAAAACAGAAGAAAATAGTGCATCGACTTGTTCCTGACTAAGTCTAATAATGACTTTGTTCTGTAATCGCAAAGGGGAAATTGAGAAACAAATCAAAATTGAGCTACCAAAGCAAGCACGGGGGAAAGTTCGGTAGAAGAAGTTCAATGCGGATAAAACCTGATGCAACGTCTGACGTCGACACTAATGGCCTACGCTGCAGCCGTCAGCATAGCATCAAAGCCCCATCGTGACTGCTGCACACATCAACACCACCCTAGCCAAAGCTCATGAGCTACATCTAGCTTCTGGAGCTACATGGAAATCCGGATCTAGACGTATTTAGTGTTGTATAAATCGGATGTTACCTGATGTTCATGTTGGAATTTTTCATTCGCTGACTTCTGTTTGTGTTGTTTAGCCATCGGTGTTTGTGCTTATGTGTTTTTGTATGTGGGTGCATATGCATGTAGGTATGTGTGTGCGTGTGTATGTGCGTGCGTGCCTGTGAGTCTGTGTGTGCTTGTGTGGATGTGTATGTGCGTACAGTATATCCCTGTTCATTTGCGCGTTCCAGTGAAAACAGGAATGAGTGTGAGTCCTCTGAGGCTGATCCTCGTCATTGGGCGGAAATTAGAAGGAACTCCCACTGCACCGCAGGAGGTAAGAAACACTTTCAACCCACAGCACACACCCCACACCCACACACACGCGTCAGACAATGGATAGCGTTATACCGTATACACTCACCCGCTCACATACAAACCGACACATTGACACCAACAAACCCACACAAACACATATGTCTATACAAACCGTTATGTTATCACACTAGCTCACATAGAAATAAACACGCTTACCACAAACACACACCCGCACAGATAAACATACAGACAGACACACACACACACACACACACACACACACACACACACACACACACACACACACACACACACACACACCTACCTACCTGGACACATACATCCACCTACAGACATACACAAGCCCACACACATGCAAACATGTAAATGTAAACACACACACACACACACACACACACACACACACACACACACACACACACACACACAGACACACACACACACACACACACACACACACACACACACACACACACACACACACACACACACACACACACACACACACACAGGTGGGGCAATGTTGGTACCACACACGGGCTGCCCATTGATTGGGTGTGCTGTCTCCCAGTACCACACTGCCCCAGCCTCCCGTTGGCTTGATTTACAGGGCTTATCAAATACATATTGCAGAGCAAGTGAGACGTGCAACCTTTCATCTGCAAGCCACCGCCCTGCAAATTCGACACGCTACATTAACAAGACAAACGACCGCCGCCGCGCATGCCAAGACACCCAGCCGGCTGTGTGTGTGCTGGTGTGTGTGTGTTTGTGTTGGTGTATTGTTGTGCTTATGTTTTGTTTGTGTGTGTGTGTGTGTGTGTGTGTGTGTGTGTGTGTGTGTGTGTGTGTGTGTGTGTGTGTGTGTGTGTGTGTGTGTGTGTGTGTGTGTGAGTAATTGCATGTGTGCTTGCGTGTGTATGTGTGAGTTCTTGTGACTGTGTGTGTGTGTTTAGGGGTGTGTGTTTATGTGTGAGGTTGTGTGCGATATTGTGAGTGTGTGTGCATGTGTATGCGTGTGCATGTGTATGTGTGTACATGATTAGAAGGATAGGCCGTTTCACTGCATACAGGGTTTAATGGACTGAGAGAGGGTCATACACAGGACTGTTACTACAGTCAACCTCCCTGAAACACAACCATAGGAACATGACAGGAGAAGGCAATCTGAACAAATATGGAGTTTTATTGATAAGTATTTTGCACAAAGAAATATGGAAAACGTGTCGTAGACCAATAACCCGGACGTCCCTCCCTCTTACCTCTTGCTGTTGAAGCCATGTAGCGTAAACGCTTTCGCCCGGGGACAAGGTTGTGTTCCTATAGAATTATTTTTGTGTAATTTAATTATTATGAGCCAAAAGCGTATTCATGAACGGCAACGAGGTTATGGTACTAACGTTTTTTTTGGGGTGCAATTGAATTTAAATGAGCCAAAATGTTAAGCGTATATTGACGGACGACAAAAACTGCAGCCTATATTGGATCCATATTCACACATTCAGATAAGATAAGACGCTGCATCGGAATGACCTACTCCATACCAACTTCAATTACTGCTGCAACAAAACACTCCTTCCCATTTGTCTGTGTGTGTGCCAGAGTGTAGAAATGTTGTCTGCTCCTGCTCCTCCACAATAGGAACATTATTCAGAGCGTATCTGGCTCCATGACTCGCCGTGGCTCCAGTAAAACAGGATATGAGTGCGAGGAGGCCCTGTTCCACGCAGGCTTCACCAGCGCTGGCGTGTTGTCATCCTCCGGTGAACAGACGCACCACGACGTGACGAGGGACATGAAAAGGAATGAAAAAAAAACGGACTTCTACAGAAGATTGTGACTCACACGGAAGAAGCAACCAAAACGTGAATATATATTTATATAGATGAATAGATAGATAGAGAAAGCATCCAAAGGAAGGGTGTGAATTGGTTTTTTAAAGTAATGGACCACAGTATCTAAACACGTAGAATAAAAGTTATACATCACAGATGGTTGTATCCATTACACACCACCCAGATGTAGTGTCAGGAAAACGTCATGAAGTGTGTTTATATGCATCTCAAAGTCTGCTAATAAACACAGTCCCCTCACCCCTAACCCCCTCCCCCCCATCCCTGTTCTGTTGAGTGTAGTTTGTATTTCCTCAGAGTCTGAAGCCCTGCCGCTCCGTTCCTTCCCTGTTGCTGGGATGTGAGTGCTGGTAGGTGGTTTCATGGAACATAATATTCTGATGCTTAAAGTACATCTCGGTACACCTCGATGACACAACTAGATGTAGGTTTCGGATTTCTTCCACCCATTTCTTACAATCTGACTCACAAGCTCTGAGTAAAATACTCTCTGAAGAACATAGCGTCCTCACAGCCCAGTCACAGCATGAGAAGAAACTATGAAGTGCAATTATATTGTGATATATGGGATGGGACAGAGTACAAATGTAATCACACCCCCCGTTATGTAAATGGAACGACGCACACCTGACAAAATAAAATACACAATCACCTATCCACCTCTGCTTGTGTGGCCTTATGAAGATTACGACAATGCATATTCCGGCTATGGTTTGACAATTAATCGACATATACCTGTGTGTATACAGACGTGTTGGTAGAATATCTCTTTAACGACAAAGAAACAAGGTGTAACTCTGCCCTCTCCGTGTCTGCTCTGCGGCCAATTGCAGTCCACCCCCAGAGGTTCTGCTGCAACACAGGAGGACTGCTGGATCCCAGGTTAATAAGCAGTGGTTCAAGTGAAGGAATCATTTATAAAGCATTGTTCTACTTTACCGCCGCTTTAACGTGCATCTATGGAACTCGACCTCCACTATAATGCGGTGCTCACTTTGAGCACTGCATTGCGCCAATGGTTATGCGCCACGATCTCATATGAAACGTTTCCCTCTGCAATGGAGTTCATTTTCGATTAAACGCAACAGCAGTATGAAACAGCAAATTTAATGTCCTTCTTTTGTTATGTTTACGAAATGAGGACACAATGGTCAGGTTGTCACGTTGTATTTTTTTAACATTATGTGAGCCCTTATTTCATTGAATTGTGTCGTACTTGCTATAATAATATTGGACTGCGTGATTGTAGTACACTGTAATAAATACAAAACATTAAGCACATTTTAATCATATCTGAAAATGATTAGCTTCTCGCAATAACGCAATCTCGGGAAGCTCAGGAATAATTTGTCCGTTTGTATGCCCAAAGACCGAAGGTTCAGTGTACGTAAATACTCAATGGCAAGCAGTTCGTAATCAGTTTTAAATCATTAGACAATAAGATAACGGTTTATAACAGTGGTCATCAACCTTTTTAGCCCACGATCCCTGACCTCAGCCTTGGTGAAAGGTAAGATCTACCTATTGAAGCGTTGAGAGAAAAAACACAGCCCAGATTTTACTTCCAACTTGAGGCCTTTTATTTGGCTTTGGTCCAACTTTTAACTAGATGCAACTAAGAAAACTATTTTGTTCATAGTAACATAGTAACAGCAAAAATGACGAAAATCTTCATACTTAATAATAATAATAATAATAATGATAATCACTATTTAGAGTATAATCAGAAGGCAAAACTTCTGAAGTCATGCTTCTCACTGAAGTCAGTGTGATGGCTGTGACTGAATACTGTCTGTGAATGCTTTGTAGTTTGGCTAATATCTACAGACAGCCAGTCTAAGACAGTCTGTGAGGGGTGTCTGTTAGTAAAGCAGCTCCTGTGCTTAGATTTTATTATTTAATCAGACACACGCAGGGCACATGGGTCACTTATGCGGATGTACCTGGGCAACCTGGTCTCACTGGAATCCGTGAAATGACCAAGGACCCTTAACTCAAAATCCGTGGAATCCTCACAGAAACACGCCAATTTCCGTGATATGGCCACGGATTTTGCTCCAATGCAAGTTAATGACACTCATAGTCTGTGGTACACACACAGATCCCCGTCTCAACGACATGAGTCGAACACGGGCGCTTAACTCAAAATCCATGGGGGCCTCACAGAATCACTTAAATTGTCTGTGATATGCCCACGGAATTTGCTGCAATGCAAGTTAATGACACTCATATTCCGTGGCACACACACAGATCCCCTTCTCAACGACGATATATATATATATATACATATATAGATGAATGAAATTCATACTGACGGTGTTGCACTATATCCCTATTCTCGCCCATTCACCCATCTTGAATTTTATTGACCATTTTCGTTGCTTCGAGGAGGTCTGGTAGTCTCCGTATATAATAAATAAATAGGCTAAATATATATAACGAAATAAATAAATAAATATAAATATGTGTATCTATATATGAATATATATATATTCACATCACATACATATCTATATACATAGGCCTATATATTTATTTAGTTACTTCGAGGAGGTCTGGTGGTCTCCGTATATATAATTATATATATATATATATATATACATACATACATACATACATACATACATACATACATACATACATACATACATACATACATACATACATACATACATACATACATATTTATTTAGTTATTTATTTAGTTATCTAGTTATTTCATACGGAGACCACCAGAACTCCTCCAAGCAATGAAAGTGGTCTATTCAATTCAAGATGGGTGGGCAAGAATAGGGATAGTGCCATACCGTCGATAAGAATTTCATTCATAGAATTTCCGAGAGGATGGTCAATGGTCGGATACAGATCTTGTTATAACAATAATTTATATCGATGTTATAAGAAAGGATGTAATGATAACGCCAAGAAAATGAAGGCTACATGGTTATAATAATTTAAATATAATTAACTTATTGACTCTTTCTTTCTTGATTATTTTTCTTTTTTTTTAATGACCACACAGCCAGGCTGGTGGAATTTGTTGTCAGCTTGGTACAGGTTCCAACTTACAAAACATATGACACAGATATACATACAGACATACACACTACACAATACATAAGGGCCATGCTTAATCCTTAACGTTCAGAGTTCAGAAAGTTTATTGCAGTTCGGATGAATATAAAGCGTAACAAGACAATGAGACGATCTGTATGCCAGCAGAGGCTACATTTTAACCGAATTTGGCCTATAACCTTATATATAGTAGTCGAACTCTATGTACATGTCAAATGTATGACATGCTGTAGGCCTACGTATAGGCTAGTTTTTAATATTATAAATATTTAAATATTGTCTGGTTATACCTGAACCACATTCCCCATAGAAAAAGTACACTGTACTGGTCTGAGTGGATCTGAGCAGCAATCCCACTATCCAGTTCAGCTAAACTAATTGATGATGAATAACTCCAAGAAGCGTGGTGCCGATTAGGAAGGTTTACTCAAATTCAAAGAGTGAAACTGAAACACAAACATAAATATTTATCAGTTACAAAACGGGATGCACTCAAAATGCAAAAACACAATATAATGCTGCTAATGACCTAACAAGCTGCAGTACTTACAAACATTGCGATTATACAGCTAGCAAGACTAAGAAGGCGGAAGATGCGATTTCTCTAGTGTTAACGCAAGTAGTAGTCGGCGGAATCATTTCCGGAAAGGTCACTTCCAGTCCAACCGGAAGTACTAACAAATAAAGACTGCTCGATAAACTAAAAGCCTCAGCATAAAAAACAGCGACGAATAGGGTCCAGAACACTCTGGGGTCTCTAACGAGCCAGATAAAACCAAAAGTACTAGTCTTGTGGAGAAAGGAGGAGGACCACTTCGGCCACGGGACGGGAGAAGACTCTCTGGGTGCCTTCCTTGACGACTCTGATGTCCACTTTCCTCACGACCCCGTCCTGGCTTGGAAAGACCTCCACGACAATAGCCATAGGCCACTGGTTTCTCTTGGCTTGATTGTCCTTCATTATGACGATGTCTCCTACTTGGAGGTTGGGCTTCTTTTCCTGCCACTTGCGACGGCTTTGAAGTGTGTGGAGATACTCTCGTCGCCACCTTTTCCAAAAGGTGTCCGCTAGACTCTGAACCTGCTTCAATTCTTCCTTGAAGAGGCCTCCTTCCCCAAAGTCACCTGGGGGAGGAGGGGCTGTGCAGGTCTTCTGGGTCAAGAGCATAGCTGGAGTAAGGATGAGAGGAGACTCCGGGTCTGAAGACACTGGGACAAGGGGTCTTGCATTCATCACCGCAGTAATCTCAGCCATAAGAGTAGTCAGGACTTCGTGTGTGAGACACGATGATCAACATTGAAGGAGCATGCAGTCGAGGATGCGACGGGCGATGCCAATCATGCGCTCCCATGCGCCCCCCATGTGAGATGAGTGGGGTGGGTTGAATACCCAGGTGCAGTTGTGCTCCTGGAGATATTTCTCCACGGTCTCTGAGCTGGAGCTTGGTTTATCCATCTTGAGTTCTCGGCAGGCACCGATGAAATTGGTGCCTTGGTCCGAGCGTATTTGTTTTGCTGGGCCTCTGATGGCGAAGAACCTTCTCAGGGCATTAATGCAACTGCTGGAGCTCATGGCTTCTATTACTTCGATGTGCACGGCTCTTGTGCACGAGATGCTCTTGTGCATGAGAACATGACAGCCCATCTTTTGCTGTTGGCGTGTCCTCCTCTGGTACGACGTGAAGTGACCTCCCATGGTCCGAAGACATCTACACCGACATAGGTGAATGGAGGGGCTACTTGTAGACGCTCGGCCGGCAGATCTGCCATTTGCTGGTGTTCTGTCTTCCCACGAAGCATCTTGCAGGTGACACACTTGAAGAGAATGCTGCTGATGCATCTTTTAGCTCCAACCACCCAGAGTCCGGCTGCTCTGACCCTCTGTAAAGTGCCTCCCTTGATGTTTCACGGCCTCATGGTGATGACGCACAAGCAGGTTTGCGAGGTGATGGCGGCCCGGGATGATGATGGGGTTTGTTTCTTCTGTTGCTAGCTTAGACTGAGTTATGCGGCCTCCGACTCTGAGAAGCCCATTGCTGTCGATGAAAGGGTGTAGCTTCAATAGACTGCTACGAGGGGGGAGACTTTGTTCGGAGGCTATGCTCTTCAGCTCTTCTGTATAAAGCTCATGCTGGACGGTCTTCATCACGAAGATCCTGGCTCTATCCATCTCCTCCTCTGAGGGTCCCCTTGGACAGATGTGCCATCCTCTGCAGCTGCCCTTCTGTGCCGCAGGGCAAAAGAACGGGCAATATGGATCAGACGTGCGACTGTGGTGGTGAGAGAGGTCCATTTTGAGAAACGCTCAAAGCGTGTGGGGTCTATAAGGTGTCGAGAGACTACGGTGAGGTTCACAGCAATCTCGGGGCGTAAGTCGGAGTCGGAAGCGGGGTTAACAAGGTTGAATGTCTCTTGGGCTTCGAGAGGGTGGGGAGGTGGATTCCGAAGAAAGGCTGGTCCGGAGAGCCATGTTGTGCTGCTTAAGAAGGCCGCTGGGATAGACCTAGACCCGTGGTCAGCTGGGTTGTGGTCGGTAGGCACATGCCTCCATTGGTCTGGGGATGTGGACTGTCGTATCTGTTGAACTCTGTTGTTCACGTAGACGAAGAACCGCCTTGCTTGATTATGAATGTACCCAAGGACTACCTTGTTGTCTGAGTAGTATGTGATACGGTCGACCTCCAGGTCCATCTCTCCCACGATCAACTCTGCAATCTCGACTGCAAGCACTGCTGCGCACAATTCCAGTCTAGGGACAGAGAGGTCTGGTTGAGGCGCCAGCTTGGCTTTTCCAAAGACGAAACCAACCTCAGTCTGTCCCTCTTCGGTGGTGGTTTTCAGATAAGCTACTGCTGCGATGGCCGTAGTAGAGGCATCCGCAAAGACACAAAGCTCCTTGAGGAGAGTACTAGAGGGAGAGAAAGACGTGTAGGTGCGGGGTATCTGAAGCTCTTGTAGGTCTTTTAATGAGTCTCTCCACCTGGTCCACTCAGCTTCCCTGTTTCCAGGGAGGGGTGAGTCCCAGTCCTCGGCTTGCTTGGTGAGGTCTCTGAGGAGCAGCCTGCCTTGTATTGTGACGGGGGCTAAGAAGCCAAGGGGGTCATACAGGCTGTTCATCGTGGACAACACTCCTCTACGGGTGAATGGTTTGTTGTCGTCCATGGCCTGGAATGTGAAAGTGTCCGAAGCATGTTCCAGGACACTCCAAGGCTGCGTTGTAGAGGGAGGTCATCGGTGAGGAGGTTGAGGTCCTTGATATCCTTGGCACGATCTTCTGGAGGGAATGCTTCTAGCACAGCAGGTCTATTGGAGGCTATTTTATGCAGCCTGAGGTTTGACGCTGCAAGCATCGTTTGTGCACGTCTGAGGACACTGATGGCCTCCGCTTCGGTAGGGAAGGACTTAAGTGAGTCATCTACAACCTTCTCACGTCGCTGCCAAAGTTATTTTCTTCTTCCTTGGCTGCTCTTCTCAGGCCGTATATGGCGACGGCGGGGGATGGGCTGTTGCCGAAGACATGAACGCACATTCTGTAATCCAGAATGTCACTGTCCGGGTCGTTGTTGTGGAACCACAGGAAGCGGAGGAAGTCTCTGTGGTCTTCACGCACTATGAAGCAGTGAAACATGTGCTGAATGTCGGCGGTGATGGCAACAGGTTCCTTCCGGAATCTCATGAGCACCCCCAAGAGGGTATCTCGTCTGCGATGCGTCTCAGGTGTCCGTGGTGTCGAGCAGCATCGGGGGTTGGGATCTCTGAACGGTTGTTTGGGATTTGGTTGCATTCGAGGAGTGTGGGAAGAGGGAAACTGACTTTCTCATCAGCTGACTCCACAACGTAACCACGGGCCTTTCTGCCAGCTGTCTCCTTGAGACCTGAACATGTCCTGAGTGTGTATGGCGACGGACTACACGCCACGTTGAAGATGTTGAAGAACTCTGACGTCGCCAAGGAACGGTTGCTTTGCTCATCCAAGATAGCGTACATCCTTCTGGACTCCTCCCTTCGTCCTTCGGGAAAGACGCTGACGAGGCAGATCTTGGAACATGCCCTGAGACTCATTCCATCTCCGCATACTTCCGTGCACTTGGAGGTGACTTCCTGATTGTCCGCTTGTTCTCCTCCCTCCCCATTCTCTGAAGCAGGGGGGGACGACTTGGACTTCCAGGGAGCTAGTCCTGGGTGGTTTGCCGAGGTGTGACAGTTGCCGCCACATTCCTTGCAGTCCACCTCTGTGACGCAGTCCCGAGCTAAGTGGGTTGTTGAAGAGCAGCACTGGAAACATATGTGATTGTCTTTTAGAAACTGCTTGCGCTCTTCGAGGGTCTTCTCCCTGAAGCCTCTACATTTCCTCAGTGGGTGGTCTTTGTCGTGGATGGGGCAGTGCTTCCCAGGGTCAATGTTTCTAGGGCTCTCTGTGGGGGACACTTGTGTCTTGTGCACTGATATGGCTGTCTTTATCTGTCTGTCAAACCTCTCTTTCTTTTCGGCTGCTGTGCGGGAAGGTGGGAGGTTGAAGCTGGGATCTGTTTTAACTCTGGCTTCCCTGCGGATGAAGTCAGCAAACACAGCGAAGGGGGAAAAGCCACATTGTTTTTTACCTTGTATTTGGACCCAAATGAAGCCCATTTATCCTGGAGGTTGAATGGAAGCTTGTCGACGATGGGAGCCACTCCTCTGGAAGTGTCTAGGAAAGACAGGCCAGGTAAGTAGCCGTCCATCTTCGCAGCTTCTAGTTCTAGGAGCAGGTCACCAAGGTCGCGGAGCTTGTGAGGGTCTTTGTAAGTCACCTTCGGAAAGTCCTCCAGTTTATTAAACAGAGCCCTTTCGATTGCCTCTGGTGAGCCATAATACTCTTCCAGCCTCTGCCAAACCATCATCAATCCGACCTGGAGGTGCCTGATGTTGACTGCTTTGAGCCTTCTTGCCTGTTCTGAGGACTCCTTGCCAAGCCATTTGATGAGGAGATCAAGCTCTTCTCCAGCTGACAGGCCCAGGCCTGTGGTGGCTCCGTAAAAGGTTGACTTCCATGCCCAGAAATTCTCTGGCTTGTCGTCGAAATTGGTTAGCCCTGAGGTCATCAACTGACTCCGTGCAAGATACCTGGCGAGGTCGTTGGCGGTGGAGGTGTCGGGGTTGCTTTGGTTGACCGTCCTGCCCTGGTTGCCATGAGGATCGTTGAGGGGTTGCTGTCGGCCTCTCCCGTCCATCCCTATATCGTTCTGCCAGAGCGCCTCTGTTTTCAAAGGCAGGGGTTTGTAAAGAATGGGCGCAACAGGCTTCTTTATGTCACTTGTAGCTAGTGTTAACTCCTGATAAGATGAGGCATGTGGATTGTGTGAGTAAGACTTCAGGCTGGATTGGTCCCGTACGTAGTGTTCTGCACGCTGGAGTCGTGTCTGGGGTGAGAGAGATTTAGAAGCTCTACTGCGGTGTGACTGATGGTCTGAGTCTATCAAACCTGACTCCAGTATTTCTGCTTCTATCAGTGCAGCGTCCATTTCCTTTTCTGTTTGTAGAAATTCTAGGGTGGCGTCCAGTCTGACCTTTTCTAGTTCGAGGCGGGCCTTCTCTACTTTGAGTTCTATTTCCCTCTGAACGTACGCAAAGTTGGAGCGACCTGCTTCTGCCTTTGCTCTGGCTTTGATGGCGGTCTGGGTTGACGAAGAACTGCTTGATGCTTTTGAGGAACGAGACCGTATTGACTTGTGGTCCTCTTCTTCAAAACGTTCTTCGGGCACTGTGGTATATTCAGAACCCCCTTCTGCCATGGTGAGAGGAGATGTGTGTGTTCACTGAGGTGAAGACGTCGGGGCAGGTTGTCGTGTAGGCTTGCTCGGGGCCTGTATGACGGAGGTACTTTAGTCTTTCTTCCAGCCGTTCCTTTCTTACAGCTTAATGTTATGCTGTTTTTTCACTGTACTGGTCTGGGTGGATCTGAGCAGCAATCCCACTATCCAGTTCAGCTAAACTAATTGATGATGAATAACTTCATGAAGCGTGGTGCCGATTAGGAAGGTTTACTCTAATTCAAAGAGTGAAACTGAAACACAAACATAAATATATATCAGTTACAAAACGGGATGCACTCAAAATGCTAAAACACAATATAATGCTGCTAATGACCTAACAAGCTGCAGTACTTACAAACATTGCGATTATACAGCTAGCAAGACTAAGAAGGCGGAAGATGCGATTTCTCTAGTGTTAACGCAAGTAGTAGTCGGCGGAATCATTTCCGGAAAGGTCACTTCCAGTCCAACCGGAAGTACTAACAAATAAAGACGGCTCGATAAACTAAAAGCCTCAGCATAAAAAACAGCGACGAATAGGGTCCAGAACATACACCGTGTTAGTTTGTGTTACAACCCTCTTCGTTGATTGGATTGGTGGATTGTCAATGTTCAGATACAGATCTTGTTATAACGATAATAGCTACATGGTCTACTTATAATACTATAACAAAATAATTTTATAGATAATATATATTGTAATATTTAATTAATTCAATATTAAACCAATACATTTCAATCGGGAGATTATTTTCGACTTCAGAAGGGGCGCTGGGCTGCGCAGGATCGTCAAAACCATAGACCGCGGAACGTGTTTGAACAAGGGGGGGCCACAATCGCAATCGCACCAACATTTTAGGTCCGACCGACATTATCCATAGCCAAGGCTATGCACGGTATACGAGGACACGCACGTAATGCCATCAGTCACGTCAGCCAGCACAGAACAGCGCAGAATAAAATGCACAAGAAAGGTACCTCGGTGGTCGGTGGTAACGCAACTGAAACTGCTTGCTTGTACCAGTACTAAAGAGAGAGAGAGAGAGAGAGAGAGAGAGAGAGAGAGAGAGAGAGAGAGAGAGAGAGAGAGAGAGAGAGAGAGAGAGAGAGAGAGAGAGAGAGAGAGAGAGAGAGAGAGAGAGAGAGAGAGAGAGAGAGAGAGAGAGAGAGAGAGAGAGAGAGAGAGAGAGAGAGAGAATGCGGATGCGGATGCGGATGCACATCACTTTGCCAGGATGATTTTATTTTAAATGTCCAAACAGCCAACAACACTAATAACTCAAGTCCAAAATATTACAAATATACAAATTGCCAAAACAGTCAACACAGCACAGAAGGCTAGCCTACATAGATGAATCAATTATGGTCATGACTTAAGCCCACAACATGCCAGCACATAACTGTGCAGAATAAAATGCTCAATCAGCCAACAATACACAACAAAAGCACCACAGTAAGATGTAAACTCAACATAAACTCACTTGTATCAGTACAATGCAGTATAAAAACATTGAACAAAGAAGAGTGCACACGGCGGTGCTAATAAAACCATTGACCTACCCTTAAAACTTCCCAAAGGCCTGCCTGCGTCTGTCATTGGCCTGCACAAACTCCTTAGCGATGGCTGTCATGTCGATGTCCTCCAGAATGTCACGGTGAATATGGCAGTTCATCAAGTCATTCAGTCTTTTTTGTGTCATTGTGGATCGGAGGTATGATTTCAGTCGACGAAGTGTAGAAAACGAACGCTCTGCTGATGCCGTACTGACTGGGATGGTGAAAAAAAGTTTCAGAAATTTGTGTACTTCGGGCAGCAGGTCTTTTGCGACAGGAACAGCTTTCATTGCATTGCTTATTACTCTCACTGACAGTTTGTCATTTTGAAGTGCAGATGTCTTAATCGTGTCTGGCAACATGCGCAACTGTGCGGAGAGTTGATCAAAGTCAAAATCTTTGTATAGAGATTAGAGACGTAATGGATGATGGGAGTGTCACCTCATCCCCGTTCCCAGCTGTCACTAGTAGCCTCTCAATGTCCACCACTACTCCGAAATCACGCTGGTCGAAGCGCCTATCCAGCTCATTGTCAATGATGTCCAACACCTCAAAATACTGCTTCCTGAAGTATTGTGATGCACCATCAAACAGGTGCTGTGTATCACCTCCAAACTTTTTGGGCAGTCTTGGTTGCCTGGGTAGCTGGGGGCGCTCAGTCAGATCGGTAGATTCCTCACTAACTGACTTGAAGAAGCTGTCAAATTCCTTGTCCGATCGTTGCCTTTGGATGAAAGCCCGTGTCACAGTGACTGCGCTTTGCGCATCTTGCAGCATTATGTTGGTATTTTGCAAAGTCTTGGACAACTGCTCAGTTGGGGAAAAAATCAAGTCCGCCAGGCGTAGACCGAAGTAGGTGCTGAATTTTTCAAGCACAGCCAAAATGCCTGCAGCTTTTCGACCAGGTTCATCGTGTGATTCTTCCGAAAACTCCTCCATCGCAGTGGTAAGTACAGAGTAGTTGTCTATGACTGACTTCAGGGCCCTGCTTCTCACCGTCCATCTCGTAGGACAGAGCGTGCGAAGGTTCTGTGTTTCTGGTTTCAGCTCGGCCTTTAGTGACTGGAATGCGTTGTTTCGTTTGGGGGACTGCTTAATTAGCTGTGCCACATCATGCACAATGTCTAGTGCATCTCGAATCATTTTGCATTTCTTTGCAGCATCTTGAAGGCAGAGGTTTAAACAGTGCGCCAAACAGTGCACAAATATTGCTGCAGGATTTTGCTGTTTAAATCTAGCAGAAACTCCCCTCAGATGGCCGGCCATATTAGCAGCACCATCGTAAGCCTGCCCTCTGCATAAACCCGGTGACACATTGCATCTGGTCAGAATGTCGTTTAGGACATTAAAGATGGTCTGCGCATCTGTCTTGGGTAAATCGAAAAGCCCAATGAAATCCTCACGAACTGTGTACGCATCGTCAACCCATCGAAGCACTGTGACAAGCTGTTCTTTGTTGGATATGTCTCTGGATTCATCTGCGAGGATAGCATAATGTCCATCCCGAATAGGTGACAGCACTTTTCGTAAAACATCAAGTGAAATCAGGTGAATCATTTCATTCACTATGTCATGAGACATGTAGTTTTTGTCACTGAGCCATCTGCTAATTGACGGACAGTCCTCTGATCGGAGCTGCATCAACTTGTACAAGTTACTGTTCTCGGGCTCGTTGCCGTCTATTGGAATTCCCTGGCCCGCCAGAAAACGTAGTGAAGATAGCTGCTTCAGCAGCATTTCTCTCTTAAGCTTCTGGTTTGACTGTAACTGTGTGTCCAACTGAGCTGCTACGCTGGGCTGCTGGGACACCAGAATTTGAAATTGAGCAACACTGTCTTTGTGATGCTTGCTGTTTGTATGCTCCCTGAATGTATTTACAGCATTTTTCCAATTGTTGAAACCATTCACGGCAAAAGCAGGCTCGTTCTTACTCACCGCTAGGTTTTTCTTAGCACAGCAGCGACATTGCGTGCAGAACAGTTTCCCTCTGGTCTCACATAGAGTCAGCCAAGCAAAATCCTTGAACCACTGGTATTGCAAGGATCGTGTGCGTTGTGAAGAACCTGTCCCTTGCACCCTCTTGGTTATTTTTAGCACATCGGGATTGCTTGGTTGATGAGGCGTTGTAAGATCCCTGCAGCACTCACTTGAGCAGTTCCCATGGCTAGCCTCAGCTAGGTTTGGTTCGGTTAGCGTAGTTGGAGTTGAAGAACATTCCTCTCTGTTGCTTGGTTGGTGGTCGTGGTCCACAGTTGAAGGTTGGGGTACAGCTGTCCCATCAGATGATGCTGCGCTTTTTATTTGTTTTCCTTTGAAATATGAAAAATGGTTTTGTGCCTTTTCATTTTGATATTCCAATCCACGCCGGGAACAATCTCTGCAGTCTACCACAATCACTATTTCTACTTCTTTCGCGCGATTTTCAATGCTGCGCAGTTAGAGGTCTACATTTTAAATTTGCAACATTCATGCATGACGTGTGACGTGAACAATATTGGTTTAGAAATACGCTTGATTAAATTATTACAGCATGGGTTGTGTTTAAGTTTGATCTTGTCGACAGGTTTTGAGTTGAAAAAAAAACTTGCAGGCCAACATTCATTTATTTTTTTAATAATCATTTCAAAAAGTTACCCGGGCCACGGCCCCCCTGGCCCGGCCGGTTCCGCGGTCTATGGTCAAAACAATAATCCGGTGGTTGCCATCGACCGCCCCCTTCCACACCAAGCTCATTGATTTAACGAGGCTGGGTTATTTGAAACAATTAATTAAGTTATCATGTTCGAGAGGTCATTCCTCCTACTCAGTGTGCTTCCTATTTATATTTATTGTAGTATATTTGAATGCCCTCTTCGTCACCACCACCACAGGGACGTGGCAACAATTCTCCATATCCATATGGGCGGGGGGGGGGGGGTGCTTGTGGACAGTAGGGGTACACTAGACATAAATAGGAAGCTTATAATGAGCATTTCAATCACCAGAAATAGCCAATACACACTCAGGGGGAGGAATGACCTCTCACATATGAAGACGAATTATTTCAAATAACCCTGCCTCGTTAAATCAATGAGCTTGCTTTAAAAAATTGGTCATATGCTGTGTCACTACCAAATATGTCTGTGCGCATCTCTCAGAGTCATTCTCTGTGTCATTTTATCTATCCGACTTGGTAGCGTGGGAACCCCACACACCCACTGGCCCGCTACAGTATGTATATCTATATCTATATATAGATATGCTATTTATATATATTTATTACTGAGACCACCAGGCCTCCTCGAAGCAACAAAATAAATAAATAAATAAATATATAGGCCTGAATATGTATGTGTATATATATAAATACACATATTTATATTTATTTATTATATACTGAGTCGAGACCTCGAAGCAACGAAAATGGTCTATTAAATTCAAGATAGGTACATTATTGGTGAGAATAGGGAGATAGTGAGATACCGTCAATATGAATTTCAATATATATATGGCGGCTGGTGGTTTTTAAAGTGAGGGAGGAAGGACTGCGCGCTTGGTTGCCATTGGCCTGCTTGCACTGTTGGTATGGTGGTATAAGAATGTGAGACTCAAGTTGTTTCAGGGTGTTTTGGTGAACTACAAAATAGTAGGGAGGGATAGTTATGTGAATAAAATTGATACAAAGCCCTCACTGTAATTTGAAAGCTGGTGGTCTTTGAAATGGACTAAAAGGGCAGAAGGAAAGGATGCAAAGCCCATTAGTCAAATCAGGCCTACTCTTGATTTGTAAAAGTAAATTAAAAAAATCTGGGCCTATTTTTGCCCTCAATGACTGAAGTTATTGGTTGTAATTTAGCTATGTTTATTTTCAGTGACAATTGTTTAAGAAAAGACTCAAGACCAAAAGTGATGCCACTTAAAATGCATCATGCTCTGAATCATTCAGCCTTTCCACACCCTTGCCACAATATCAAACAGAACGGTCAGAGTAACAAACTAGTAAAAGAACGAGAACATTATTTCAAACAACCTGATCTATAGGCATGGTGCCTAGCAAGGAAAGTCGCATAGCAGCACCAAAGTGAACTTGACACTTGTCGTGGCGTTTGGTTGCCCTATGAAGATTTTTCACATCAGTGAAACCATGAACAGCCCACGTTGGAGATTTGACATTATTCATTAGCAAACAGGGCCAGCAATACAGTCGATTGCTAGTAATGCTACCAGTAAGCCATCAGTGTCTAGCAAACCATGTAGCACCCACAACACTGACGTTGGCATTACGTTTGGTGATCTCGATTTTGCGAAGTGGTCTACCTGTTTCTTTGGTCGCTAACTTAGCACTGTAACTCAATGAATGAAATGCTTTGTAATTAAACATGAACAATGTCCTCTGTTTCCAACGTTTCC
>NC_082392.1:19986193-20038693 GCF_031168955.1 Gadus macrocephalus | reverse complement strand
CACCTGGCCCGCCACTGTCCCGGCGCAGGGGACGTGTCAATGCCCACGGCCAGTCCGTCCGACCAGAGGGGAGGAGCCTGCCTCCGCACCACCTGCTGGTCACACGAGAGGACCGTCTCGCCGAGCCTGCCGGTACGGGTGGGACGGCGCGACACCCATGCCCTCCTGGACTCAGGGAGCGTGGTCACCTTGATCCGGCCCGACTTAGCCTGTGGAACGCCCGGGCAGGACGTGGAGGTGGGCTGCATCCACGGACAGACGGAAACATACCCCACCAACCACATCACCGTACAAACCCCGAAGGGGACCTTCACGGTCCAGGCCGGGGTAGTGCCCAACCTACCCATGCCCCTGTTAATTGGACGCGACTGTCCCATCTTTGGACGACTGTTGGGGGCGGAGCTTCGCCCACCAAGACCCCGACATCCAAGGACAAGACCACCCAGCTGTACCACATCAACCTGCTGAAGCGGTGGCAACCACTGACCACTCCGCGGGATCCAACTCTCCTGACGCTGGCCGCTCGACTGCCCCCTCCAGAGGTCCCAGTGGGGGAGCTGCTGAGCCCGAGCCAGACACAGGACATGCGGGACATGGTGCTCCAACATCTGGATGTCTTCTCCGAGCGACCCGGCAGGACCACAACCGTCAGCCACGACATCCGGACAGAACCGGGAGTCAGAGTCCGCCTCCGGCCCTACCGCATCCCGGAAGCACGGCGCGCCGTCATCAGAACAGAGGTCGCCCGCATGCTGCAGATGGGGGTCATAGAGGAGTCCCATAGCGCGTGGTCCAGCCCGGTGGTTCTGGTACCCAAACCAGACGGGACCTACCGGTTCTGCAATGACTTTCGCAAACTGAACGAAGCGTCTGCCTTCGACGCCTACCCTATGCCACGGGTAGACGAGTTGATAGAGCAACTGGGCCCGGCCCGGTTCATATCCACCCTAGACCTCACGAAGGGATACTGGCAGGTCCCCCTCACCAAGCGGTCCCGGGAGAAGACGGCGTTCGCCACACCAGACGGGCTATACCAATACACCGTCCTCCCGTTCGGGGTGCATGGGGCACCCGCAACCTTTCAAAGGATGATGGACCGGATCCTACGGGCCCACAGAGAATACGCCGCCGCGTATATAGATGACATCGTAATACACAGCAGCACCTGGACCATCCATCTCCACCACCTCCGAGCCGTCCTTGGGGCGCTTCGAACCGCCGGCCTCACGGCCAACCCCAAGAAGTGTCGCCTGGGCCTGGAGGAGGCCTCCTACCTGGGCTATCAAGTCGGGAGGGGCTGTGTGAGACCCCAGGACGGAAAAGTGCAAGCCATCCGGACCTGGCCCAGGCCGACCACCAAGAAACAGGTGAAGTCCTTCCTGGGACTAGTCGGGTACTATCAGAGGTTCATCCCCGCGTTCGCAACACTGGCCAGCCCCCTCAACGAGCTAACCCGGAGGACTCTACCCGACCGAGTGAAGTGGACGGAGGAGGTTGAGGAAGCCTTCTCCCACCTACGGCAGGCTCTCTGCACCGAGCCCGTGCTCATCACCCCGGACTTCAGCCTCCCCTTCGTGGTACACACGGATGCGTCTGAGGTGGGGCTGGGAGCCGTTCTATCTCAAGTCCGGTCAGGAGAGGAGCATCCGGTGACCTTCATCAGCCGGAAGCTCCTGGCCAGCGAAAGGGCATACTCAACGGTGGAAAAGGAGGCGCTGGCAATCAAGTGGACCCTAGAAAAGCTCCGTTACTACCTCCTCGGTCGGAACTTTAGCCTGGTCACCGACCACGCCCCCCTAAAGTGGATGGCAACGGCCAAGGACACCAACGCCAGGGTGACGCGCTGGTTCCTGGCCCTACAAGACTACCGCTTCCAGGTGGTCCATCGACCCGGAAGGGCCCACGGTAACGCAGACGCACTGTCCCGAAGGGACGCCTGCCTAGGGCTAACAGGAGGAACCCCCGGCTTGCTGCTGAGGATGGGGGTGTGTGGCAACCCCATGCCACGGGCCAGGGGCCAGCCGCTGCAGCACCCGCCCCGTGGACGGGTGGTGGAAGGAAGATACCTCCCCCTCCACCCAGCTGTGCTAGAGGGAACATCAACCGGGCCCAGGGAATCAAGAACATTGGGGGCACCTGGGGGACCAGGAGAGAGGAGCTTTAAGGGCTGGGGACGGGGGAGACGCGAGGGAGGGCGGACCAGGAAGAGACGTGTTTTAACGAGACGTTTTCCCCACCAGGAGTAAGCCGGAGGCGTCGGGTGCTGTTTCCCCGCCGACCCAGAGGAAGGGCTGGACCAGGAGGTCCCGCGCCCTTATTCCCGATTACGGAAGAACCTTAGTTTATATGATTTCCCTTTTGTGACTGGTTTTCCAATAAAACCCGTTGCACCGCAACCCTGCTTCGTTCATTAATTCCCGAATCCCCGCCGCCGACGAAGGGGGTTGCCACAACGCATACACACACACACACACACACACACACACACACACACACACACACACACACACACACACACACACACAAACAAACAAACAAACAAACAAACAAACAAACAAACAAACAAACAAACAAACAAACAAACAAACAAACAAACAAACAAACAAACAAACAAACAAACACAAACACTCACATACAGCCATACACACACTCACACTCACCACTCACACGAACGTTCGATACATGCAACCCATATGGAAAAACTGTTTTGTTGCAGTTAACTTTTGACAAAGTTTACCTCCTCACTTCTGAGCGCAGTAATTTTGTCATCAGAAAAGCT
Source organism: Gadus macrocephalus (assembly GCF_031168955.1). Classification (NCBI taxonomy): domain Eukaryota; kingdom Metazoa; phylum Chordata; class Actinopteri; order Gadiformes; family Gadidae; genus Gadus; species Gadus macrocephalus. The sequence goes on along the minus strand of NC_082392.1, from coordinate 20,035,914 downwards.
GTTAGGCAAGCCATTTATTTTCTTTTTATTCTAGATATATTCTTTCTACGCTTGTGTTCATTCCGTTTCTGTCAATCTTTTCTCCGGCTATACGAATCCTAAAATAGTATACACAACAGGACGCACGTCGACAAAACTACATTTACCACACAAACGCCTACCGAAACCGACCCACTCAATCTACTCACTGAGTCATACATTTCATATACGTAGCATAATATCCAATATATCATATTTAAATAGAGCGATTTTTAAAGGCTTCGTCGACTGGTGCACATCATTGAGAGATTTGATGGGTGTTTGTGTCAATTATTAACACCAACTTGCAGTGGTCTTAAACAAGAAGCAATTGAAGCCTGATCGGCAACCCACCAAAAAGGCAGCAGAATTCTTTGAAGATATGCGGGGGGAGGGGTGTTTTTAAAGATGATCCATTTGATCACATTCAGGGAAAAAAGCGGCATTCAAAGTGTGTTAAAAAAAGATGAGAAAAAACGGATCTGCTCTGTTAGAAAATGACAATTTCCCTTCTCCGATTCACCAGGGAAAGTTGAAATACTTCTCAGAGCAGGAAATTATTCAGTTGAAAAATTATTACCTTGTGCTGTCAGATGTCTCCTGCTTTGATCGGTCGATTAATAAAAAGAAAAACAATTTTCATTTAGATAGGGAAACCATGCAGGCGAGTGGAACGGATGAGTGTGTGTGTGTGTGTGTGTGTGTGTGTGTGTGTGTGTGTGTGTGTGTGTGTGTGTGTGTGTGTGTGTGTGTGTGTGTGTGTGTGTGTGTGTGTGTGTGTGTGTGTGTGAGTATGTGTGTATGGGGAAGAAGGGTAAAATACAAAGAGGAGCCAAGAAAGGAGAAAGAGAGAGAGAAAGGAGAGAGTGGGGAGGCAACAAAAGATTGGTGTTTAACAAGCCCAATTTCACCTTTTTCCCATTACTTCTTGATTCTTCAACCCCTTTCTTCTCTTATTCTGTCTGTTTTCCCTCGGCTGCAGCCCACAGCGAGATTTATAAGCATGTCTGCCTCATCAAATAGGGGTCTTTTGTCCCATATCTCTCTTCCTACCCTGGAAATCATCAAACACAACACACACAGCATATACCCGCGCGTTCCTTGAGTCGGTATGCACAAAACTTTCTCTCTCTCACAATCAAAAACCAGAGATCTGAGCTTGAAGTTACGGATTCTGACAAAGCACACCCCCCCCCCCCCCCCCATGCAACAATAGGACCCAGATGTGAGCACACACAACCAAGGAACACAATGTGTGTTTGCTGTGCCTGGCTTCTAATCAGTGTTATTATTCCGATGGAGCTGTCAACTTACTATGCAGACTGATACTGCGCACACACATACACACACACACACACACACAGAGACACACACACACACACACACACAGACACACACATACACAAACATACAAACACACACACACACACACAAGAACACAAACACACACAGACACATACACCCACACACAGACACACGCAAACACACACGCACACAAACACACTCAGGCACACACACATACACATATACACACAGGCACACACATACACAAACACACGCACACACACACATAAACTAACAACACAAATGCATGCACACACAAAAACACAGACCGACACACCTGACCTTGGTGGCTGATGACTGTGAGGTGGGGAGATTTAGGGATGATCTTCTCTGAGGGGCTATGGGATAATGGAGGTCTTCTATTGGTCGGTCTGCAGTCTTAAACTGTCAGAGATACAAAGGAAAGAGACAGACGGTTGGATGGATTGACACCTTGACAGATGGACTCACAGAAATAGATTAAGAGAAGGGATTATTGTTTTTTATGCCCCTGTAGATCAGTGGGTTGCTGGGATATACACCAACAATGCTAGGACTATGTAGTGTGTCATTGTGTTTGTGTATGTGTGGTGTGTGTCTGTATGTGCATGTGTGTGTGTATGTGTGTGTGTGTCTGTCTGTGTGTGTGTGTGTGTCTGTGTGTGGGTGTGTGCGTGCATGTGTTAATGTTGTACATGGATACCAATATACATCTGTGTGTGTGTGTGTGTGTGTGTGTGTGTGTGTGTGTGTGTGTGTGTGTATGTGTGACTGTGTGTGTGTGTGTGTGTGTGTGTGTGTGTGTGTGTGTGTGTGTGTGTGTGTGTGTGTGTGTATGTGTGCGTGTGTGTGTGTGTGTGTGTGTGGGTGGGAGTGTGTGTGTGTGTGTGTGTGTGTGTGTGTGTGTGTGTGTGTGTAGATGTGTCAGCTATTGTGTAATGCTATTGCTTTTGTCTTCAGAAAACACACACACAGTCTCACACCCACACACACACACCCACATCTAGATACACGCACACGTCCAGGAATACACACAAACACACGCATACACAAACACACAGGCACACACAGACACACACAGACCTTTCATCTCTATCCATCTTCTCCCCATCCTCTCTTGACCTCTCTCTGTCTGATTCTCACTCTGTGTCATCTCATTTATTTTATTTTCCCATCTTTTTTCCATCCTGGCCATTCAGAAGCGGTTTACAATTTCCTTATTCAACTCTGCCTCTGTCCCCCCCCCCCCCCCCCCCCACTCTGTCCCCCCCCCACCCACCTGTTGTCCCTGTCTCGCTCTCTCTTTCCTCAATGACATAACCAACACCTGGTACCCTTCAACATCATCACACCCTCTGCTGCCTAAATCTTCACCCCTGCCTGTCTGTCTGTCTGTCTGTCTGTCTGTCTGTCTGTCTGTCTGTCTGTCTGTCTGTCTGTCTGTCTGTCTGTCTGTCTGTCTGTCTGTCTGTCTGTCTGTCTGTCTGTCTGTCTGTCTGTCTGTCTGTCTGTCTGTCTGTCGGCCAGTCTTGGGTCATGTTGTCCTACACCTTAATGTGAGTGGGAGCATCATGTTCTTATGTACAGAGGTTGTGGTTAGAGTGAGTCGTGGTCTGTACAAAAATTGTTGTGACATGTTTTGCAGCATACCTGAGTTAGTGGTAAACAATGTGGATTGGTCCCTCATATGTTCTTATCTGCATATGTTGATTAAAAACTGTTAATGAATCTATATAATTTGAGAGTGAGTTTTAACACCCCTCAAAAGGCCTCTTCAAAAGCAGCCGTTAATATTCTGTTGTAGCTTGTGGCCTTCCTCCCAATCGCCTCTCTATCTCCCTCTCCTCTCTTCCTCTCCCTCGGAGAGAGAGTGGTGCATGTGTGTAGACCTACATGATTGTACGTTTACTCGGGGGAATGGGGTTGAAGAGGAAGAAGAACATGTCTGGTCCAATCCCAGCCAGTATTTCTCAGCGAGCGGCCATTTTTTTAGGCTAACTAATAGCAGCGCGGCACCTATAAATCACCCCAACATGGAGAAAAATGAAACTATCACCAAGATGGAGAGCAGAGCTCCGCGTCAGCACCCCATCATTTCAATACATCTGTCTGAGTGGGTGCTTTTGTGTGTGTGTGTGTGTGTGTGTGTGTGTGTGTGTGTGTGTGTGTGTGTGTGTGTGTGTGTGTTTGCGTGTGTGTGTGTGTTTGCGTGTGTGTGTGTGTTTGTGTGCACGCATGTGTGCAAGTTCCTGGCCTTGGCAGAAAAGGCAAGCTCATTATGTGTTAAAGTGTGACTTTAGATCTGAGTGTGTGTGAGAGAGAGAGGGGAGAGAGAAAGAGGGGGAGAGAGAGAGAGGACTGAGAGGGGGAGGGGTTGTTTTCTAAATTATTTTGAAATATATCTTTGGCTGATAGAATGTAATGCGTGTGACTTTGCGTGTGTGTGCGTGTGTGTGCATGTGTGTTTGTGTGAGTGTGTGTGCAAGTGTGTGCATGTGTGTGTGGGCTTATGAATTCCGATCTGTGAGCACAAATGTGTGACTGCGGTCATGCCTGGGTGTGTGCGCATTACAGTGTCTGTACGTTTGTGTGTCCGTGTATGCCTGTGTGTGTGTGTGTGTGTGTGTGTGTGTGTGTGTGTGTGTGTGTGTGTGTGTGTGTGTGTGTGTGTGTGTGTGTGTGTGTGTGTGTGTGTGTGCGGATGTGTATGTCTAGTTGTGAATGGAGATCTCTGGCCATGTTTCTCTATGATCGACTACCCATCCTCAGGCTGATCCATCTTGCTGCCAGAAACACATGATCAAACCAGAGCCTTCTTTTATTAGTGTGACACCTGTTGCTGTAATACCATCCCCGCTTTTTCCTATAGCTTTCCCCAGAACAGTGATACGCCGTGAATCCATTTCCGTCCATCTGCTGTGGAATGCAGCAATCAGACAAAAGCAACAGTAAAGCTTAGCATTGGGAAAACAAGCATTGGGTTATATATTGCTCTGTAGTCACAGAGCCGTTCTGTCTTCTTTTAAAATCGATTAAATAACAGCGGCATTCAAAAATATACAGAATTGTTTAATGTATATATTCGATTATGTTTGGTTATATCCCTGTCACATGAAGTGCTGTAGTTGCCCCTGAGGCAACAACAACACAACAACGTTGCGACAATATTTTTTTGCAACAATATTTAATGACATTCAATTGATTTTGAGATCAAGAAAGACAAAATTACACTGATTAAAATCAGTTACCGTTGTTGATTCAGACAGCCTCATTGAGATGAAGCACACAACGCCAAACAGATTGTGTACACACGGACGCATGACAGGAACATAGGCAGTGAATTCGGGCACGACAAGGAAGATCTTTGGACAGAAAGCCTTGCTCAATGAAAACCATTCCAGGTCAGATTATGGGAGGACGTTAGAACCAATGAAAGAGGTCCGTCTCTGTTCACTCATGTAGATCTTCTCCGGACAGGTTGTTCTTTCTGCTTAAGGAACGCAGTGCGGGTCGTTAGGAGGGCGGCTGGAAAACAATCTTAATCAGCCCAGAGTAGCACAAAATGTTGGAGCTCTGTTTTGTTCATGGATTTGCATTGCAAACTAGAAATGTGTGTCCTGCATTATAACAAATGTTGTGTAACACAAGGGTTTGAACCCTGCAATAACAAATCAACTGTGTTGAGTCCATACTCATTGCCTGCAAGGGACAATGCAAATATGAGCAATAACAATATTAACTGGATACCCCTGAATATAATATGGAGCCAACATATTACCAACAAATACACACACACACACACACACAAAATCTCACCTTGCACGATATTAGTATTTCAACCAAATATTTGTAAGTGTAATTTAAACCATTACATCAACAATGTACACAATGTTTATGATTCAATATCTCCATTAGATGTTTGAACGGGGTCTGTCTCATCATGTGACTTCCACAACTTGACATGATAAGAACATTTTGTCCTTACATCTTTTGAGGTGCTGTGCTATGGCACACGCACACACACATGCACACACATACACAAACACACACACACACACACACACACACACACACACACACACACACACACACACACACACACACACACACACACACACACACACACACACACACACACACACACACACACACACACACACACATTCAAGGCTATTGTAAAGGCAGTTTATTGGTGGTCTCAGACCTCATTCCTTTACTGCTGGTTATTATTGCTGTAATTGTTTTCTGGATACAGACAGAGGAGCGTTTATGGCCAGTAAAACAACTAACACTAGCTGTGGGCTATATAACAGGCTATTACCGTGCCTCCATCTCTGTACACGCCCGCATGCAATCTGACGCAGGATCATCAATGCTTCCTAGTGGTGGAACTCGACAGACTTTCTCATTTATTAATGCAGGGATATATAATTGCTTTGAGGTTGGTCCTAAAAAACAAAAAACATAATTTCATGGCCCAGAATACATTTGTGATTACTTTTGATGAACGTACAACAAATTGCAACGGAACCACAGTAATACTTTTATGGGATTTCATCCGAAAGCTTTGCATGTTTACGTGTCGATTTGAGCAGAATAGCACGTTGAGACAGACACATTGACAGAATGACAGACTAAAAGCTGGGGTATGGGGGTTTCGGCTCAGCTCCGCTCAGCTCATTCGAAACGTGGAACCGTCATTGCGTCTCCGAATTGAAGCGGACGTCAACAATCGGAGAGGCCGTCCGATGGCCCTGCCCACCCATCCTCACTCGCCCTGCTCGACCAACACACTGCTCATACACAACTGCATTAGTCAACTTTGAAGGTCGTCTTTTAGCAACGGTTGAACTGCACAAACAAACCACCGCTGTTTGTCAAACGCTGGGTTATCAATTCTATGAACAGTAATACTTTCCCTTGAATGAATGCCATCTCCTTGACGTAGAAGAGTCGCTCGCTCATGTCTTCAGAGAATGGTGGAAACATTGTACGATTTCTCTCTCTCTTTCTCTCTCTCTCTGTGAGAGCTCTGGTATTTTATCATGTCTGTGTGAAACAGCGTGTGTAGGCTGAACAGCAGAAGGAGAGCGAGGCGCTCTGCACTATTCAACCTGTATCCACTTGTCACAGCGCAGGACTGTGTTCCGGTGTCTCGCTTTGATATCATGCCTGTGTGTTTGTGTGTGTATGTGTGTGTGTGTGTGTGTGTGTGTGTGTGTGTGTGTGTGTGTGTGTGTGTGTGTGTGTGTGTGTGTTTGTGTGTGAGTGTGTGTATGTGTTTGTGCCTGTGTGTGTGTGTGTGTGTGTGTGTGTGTGTGTGTGTGTGTGTGTGTGTGTGTGTGTGTGTGTGTGTGTGTGTGTGTGTGTGTGCGCGTTCATGCGTGTGCATGAGTGTTCATCTGGTTTGGTGCATTAGTGTGATCTCTGTCTCGATTATGTTCAGTTGCATGCACTGTGATTTTTCTTTCATCCATTTGGCTCCAAAAACATCTAAAATGACGATCTAATAAATTGTGATGACAGTGATAATGATTAAAAAGATTAAATATGATTATTTAAGAATAAATAAATAGATGATTCATATTCATTAATATATAAAATAATATAATAAATCGTGACAGACAGGTTGTCTTCATCCATGGATATTGATTTGAACGATCGTTGAATGTCATGCCCAGACAAACTAATGCCATCACGAAAACATGTCTGTTCACAAGAAGTACGTTGTCTTTCTAGAAATGACAGAAATGTCCCTTTGTTGAGGGGTTTCTAATTGGCTGGGATCAGCTGTACACACAAGCTAAAGATGGGAGTCATGGATACTTAAATGTCCCCTATCTTCTCTTCATAAACCCATCATTGTATCTGAAACCAAGACAGAAACAACACAACTACCGCTACTGTGACTGGTAACATATAATGGGTTTGTTTATTTTCTCCTGTGGTGCTCAGAGGGCCATTTAAAACCTGTACTATTCTTTATCGGTTATTGCAAATTTTTATCATAGAATTAAGTTTATATATCTACTTTTGAGGAGTCTATAATAGCTTATTAGTGAGAGGTCTGTTTAGGGACAACGTTAACAAAACTTATTATCCTCTGTGTATTGGGTTGTATTGTTCTAATAAGCAGACCTAAAGCCATCACATCTTTTTAATTTCACAATCGTGTCAAAGAACAAAGAGGCAAAGTGAGTTCTCAACTGAAAGTGGGTACTGTCTTTTTCTTTTTCAAAGTTTTTTATCTATTTTCGATTGAGGTGCAAGAAGAAAATAGACAGAGCTCCAGCTTTGAGTCACGTATCTGTTTCACACCAAACTAAGTAAATTCCATATCCTGGAGGCCATTTTGTGAAGTGCACCTCAATTAAATTCTCACTGCAATCATGTCGGTGAAGACCGTGTGTGTTCTTTGCCGTAGCGTTGAAACAGCTTCAGTAAAATGAAAAGGTCTTTTATCTTCTTTACATGAACGGGAATTATTTAGATTTTTAAGACATTTCTTGGTGTACTGGCTTCCATGGCTTTCAGACATACAAACACACACACACACGCGCACACACACACACACACACACACACACACACACACACACACACACACACACACACACACACACACACACACACACACACACACACACACACACATACACACACAGTGACTTGACAAATAATTAGTTTACTCGTGTTTCTGTGTGGCCAGTGTTAGAGTTCTAACTGAATAGGATCGACCTGTTAATGCAGACACTGTGACATGACATTGTAACTTTTCCCAAACGCGCAGGTACGCACGCACACACACAAATACATACAAGCACCTACACACACATACAGGCACGCAAACACATAGTTGCATAACAGACACAAACAAACACACACACACACACAGACATTCACTCGCACACTAGCGATTACACACATCTGTCACCTAGAATGGGAATGCTTAATGAAAAACTTTCACTTCAGAGAGTCTGAATCCTCAGATCATCATAATGAGGCAGAATATACAAATCCTCCCCCCTCCCTGCACACAAACACACAGACACACACACAGACACACAGTCATACATACAGGATGAGCAGGTGTGAACAGCAATACTGTATAGGCACACAGATCCATAAAAGTTGAAATCCCACATACACATTCAGTGGTAGAAAACAAAGTGTGGATTGCGGAGTGGGGAGTATGAGGGTTTGAAATAATATGCCGCTGAAGTCTTTGAAATGGCAGACCCTAATGCCACCTATTTATTTTCGAGCCTCTATGCGTTCTTTGTCTATAGGAAAAGTTTCCAAGGAGAACACACAAAGTGGTGTGTGTGTGTGTGTGTGTGTGTGTGTGTGTGTGTGTGTGTGTGTGTGTGTGTTTGTGTGTGTGTGCGTGTGCGTGTGTGTGTGCATGTGTGGGGGGGGAAATACACAGGAGAATCGGTACCAGCAGCCTTTCATTGTATTACGGCTGCCTCTTTGTTATGCTCTAACCAATCAAAGTACTCTGCTTTGGTTCAACACACGAGTCTCCTCTGCCGTTGTGCGGCCCATAGCCCTCCAGCTGATGCCTTCACCCGTCCATGTAGGTCTTGCACCATCAGTAAAGGATTACCTCCAAGGCTAAGCGGACAGCGTCGAGGGGACAGCGGCCTCGATGGGAGATGGTGAGACAGGGCCGGTACACTGCTCACCGCTTAGCCCCAGGCTGTTGTTAGCCCCAGGCTGGGATAGCCTGGGGCTAGCCCGACCCACGTTCACCCACATTTCTGCTGTCAGCGCTACTCATCGTGAATGGATATTGATTGTACTAAATGCACTTACAGGTTGTTGTCGTTAAGGTTGTCGTTAGGCTGCCATTTCCTTAATCCATATCCCCACTGTCCTGAGAAAGGCTTGGACTCTAGCGGGACTCATCTCCCAAACACTTCCCCTCAATCCATCATGCGTTACTCATAACCAGTGACGGACTGGACGGTCTGGCATTCGGGCAGATGCCAGAGGGGCCGCGGCCTCTCGTGGGCCGTTTGGGCCGGCCAATCACGGGGCGGCATGCTTGTCGGGTTCGCGCAGCCGCTTCGTCGCAACGCGGCCCCACATTATCTCTTGGCCCACTATTAAGCATCTATAGTGTTAATAGCTTCAAATTAGCCATTTGTCTCTAAATCCCTATTCATGCTATATAATAGGAAACGAATCAGTGTTTATACCAGATATGAGTGTCTATATACTACAGTCATGGTTGCCCTTAATATTTACATCGGTATACATTATTTTGTACCCTTATTCAATCAGATGTTTAAAAAGTGTGTTTTATGGCATTGAAATATAACAAATCTGCCTGTATTTTTAATTTTATTATTGGTTTACAAAAGTTATATGAAGCAATGACTTCTGGGAATTTCAAAACCGAATCAGACCGCGTCTGCGTATGGAAGTAGAAAGTTGGAAGACACCAGAGTCTGGTGAGGTTACTATGAGTATGTACTTTGAATCGAGGAATTAAGCGACAGAAGGGAGGAGCGGATAAAAAGAGAGCGAAATCCTGGAAATTACTGTTGGCTGACAGTGAAAAATGTGCGAAACTGACCGATTTGTTTTTTAAGCCACCAAGTGCAGCTTCAGCTAGTAGCACCAGCGCTAGCACTTATGTTCAAGACACTGAACAAACAGACCAGGGGCAGGGAGTAAGACAGGAGGACAGTGAGGACAGTCAGTCTTTATGCATATTAAAGTTAGAGTGTTCATCACCAATGGGGCTACAAAAGTGTGTGTTATTTCCGTGCATGTGAAGTTATATCTGTGTGTTGCGGACACGCGTGTGCGTGCGCGTCCCCGTGTGGGCCGCTGGTGGGTGAAAATGCCAGGGCAGTTTTTTAATCCCAGTCCGTCACTGCTCATAACAACAAGGTTCCGATTAATTTCCCTTTATGGATTGTAGGAGTATGTGGATGATGGCCGGTTTAAGCCATCTCCTGCTCAAACCGGACATCATCCACCTGGTTGAGGATGCACACCTGGTGGGCAGTGAGTCATCATTGTGCACAGGTTCAACCTCAGGGAGATCTCCTAGATGGCAACATGGAACACCAGCACCATGTATCACTATCTACAAACTTCTCCAATAAGCGCCTCTTTCAACACCAGCAGCCTGTTTCCGTTAAGGCTTTTTCATTGTACTTAAACCTGAGTTAAACCTCTCAACCAGGCTTGTTTTTGCAAATGAGAAACTGTTTTCAATGAACTTGACTGAAGATTGGTTGAATAAAAACATGTACATTTTATATGTTCCCCAAACTGATTGATGAAACCAATTGTTACAATGTCTGAGCCTGGATTTATTTACAGGTGAATATACCTTTCCTTGGCAACCTCTTAAACGGACAATGTGTGTGACACTTTGTTGTGTTGCATTATGGGTGTGGAGCGGTGGCTGCCCATCCCCACAGCCTGCAGAGAATGCGTTCAAAGGCTGGATGACAATTTCAATGATACTGGTTGTGTCTGTTTCAATGTGAAATAAGTGACAGAAGGCATGAATCGAAATGGAAAGAGGGGGATGGATTTTCATTACCTGTGAGGGAAGGTCAAGAAAAATCTGATGTAGGGAGGGAAAGTAAAGACGGGAGTTAAGTGTCAATATACTCCTGCACTGCCTCTGTGTTAAAACAATCATACCATGGCATAACAACAATAGCAGCTCAAATATTCATTCTAGCAGTTAAGGACACAGAAAAAAAGTATGACTATTTCTGTTTATCTGTATATCATTGGGTTGTTGTTGGTCATATGTTTCATCCCAAAGTATTTAATTGTACAGGATTTATCGGTTATATAATTGATTGATAATTGAGCAAGTTCAAATGTCCTTGTGTTTAGTTCAAAGGTACTCAGGTTTTCATAAAACAACTCTATAGATAGATAGATTCATATGTATATCAATGTTATTTACTCACAATAAACTTCTAGCTCTTTAACAGCAGAATGTTTGATTTTGGCTCAATTGAGCCCTCATTCCTTATTCTCTATATAGCGCACTATTTAGGGAGTCAGTATAGAGAAATTCTGACAAATGATTGATTATGAGCTGGAAATCTAACAGTGTGCCGTGCATTGGTGGCATAAACAAGGCAGCAGATGGCATTTGAATATAAGACCTGTACGTGCCGACGATCTCTGTTGGCTGGATCCCATGAAAATGAAAACCGCCTTGCATCATGAAATTGTGAGGAGATGAGAGCGTATCAGTTGCACTCAGGTCACGAACCAGATTTGTACATTCCCATTTCGGACAACATCCCAAGTCAAAGGCCCCAAGTGGACCAATTCAAACCCTTGGTTTTTGTTTCGCAGCCCTCCAATAATGGCTTCTGTTGGCGAGCCAGGTGAGTTCAAGGATATAATGATGACAAAATGGTTGCAGCCAAAGAAATTGGATTGTTGTCAGATCCACAAATTCTGCACTTTTCACCTGCAGAGCCAGCCATTGCTGACCTAATGAAAAATCACTGACTGTAATCGCTCTGTCTCATAAAACTCTGGAACGTGGACACAAGCCTTGCTTGAATACAAATAGTTGTAATCATCAATAGATAAATATCAGCAAAATCATACCAAAAAGTTGTTGTAAGTTCTCCTGTAATGTAAGTTGGTCATTAAGAAGGAGGGACTACAGCTCTATTTATATTATATCTCAGGACAAGTATATATATTATAGATTTAATGTACACAGCAAGTGCATGTTGTCGTATTTTTCTGCAAGGATTATGTGCATGCAATTTCATGGGTGGGATGGAAAAATGTTCTGCAATCCCTGAATGACGGCCATAACTTGATGATGCTACACTGGCCTCCACTGAGTTCCGTTCTCAGGGAGATGAATAGATACATGGGAACCATTATCAATAACACCATGACATTTTCCTCTGCCTGTATGTGCTTCAAAAGATGCCAAGAAATCTGCCATGAATTTCAGGTTGTCGACTTCCCCAGCAAAACTGCTGATGATTTGTCAGTCTGGTCATATGAAGGAGATTTTTCTCATTCAATAACAATATGTTTCAGACTTCATAGTCCAAAGCACCTGTGACTGAGTTGACCCTATTCTAACACAATCATAGGGATTCCCTACCATATCTAAATTAAGTAAATGGTCATTGGGTATTTCCTCCATGATCACCTGCTCAAACACTGCTGTAGTAACGTAATGCAAGAGCCAGCCTGGGGGTACATCACATCTCAGGGCCCAACTTATCAAAACCATCAGCTCTGCGCTTCAATATGTGCCAACAACAAAATATCAGTGGTTTCAAGGAGAGGGCAGAAGTGGGCTAAGCTGTTCCCTGACCTGCTAAGAGACAGCACCCACTCCAAGTCAGAGGGCTCTTTTGGTCTTTTGAACTTCGGACACTTTTGGGTAAAGTTTTAATGTGAACTACTGCCAACTGCTGGATTCATAAGAAAGTGTGCATTTTAGGTCACAAAAAGAGTGCAATGCTTATGATCTGTGTACTGTGTCTTGGTATTTATTGCATGCATTATTCAATGCACTATCTATATATTATCACTCAGTATTGTAGTAGCATAATTATAAAAGCATGAAGCATAAATAGTGAAACTTTACAATAAGGGTATATTAATTGGTATTATTCTACTTTGTTTAAGAATGCTTGATTCTGATTGGCTGGGAGGAGGGCATTAACCCGGCAGGTTGCCCGCTGACATGTCCACTCCACTCACCAGCTCCACTCATAATCATCGATGGATTCCCAGTACCCTTCTCCTCCAAAGTCAAGAGCCTCGGCGTCATCCTGGACAACACCCTCTCATTCGCACCCCATATTCACAACATCACCCGGACTGCATTCTTCCACCTCCGCAACATCGCCAGACTCCGCCCATCACTGACCCAATCCAGCACTGTAATCCTAGTTCACTCATTTGTCACATCACGCATAGACTACTGCAACGCCCTCCTCACCGGACTCCCCACCAAACTCATCAACAGACTGCAGATCATTCAGAACTCAGCCGCCCGGATCATCACCCGCACCAAATCATCTGACCACATCACCCCTGTCCTCATTCAACTTCACTGGCTCCCAGTACACTACCGCATCCAATACAAAACCCTACTCCTCACCTACAAAGCTCTCCACAACCTAGCCCCCAGTTACCTCTGCGACCTCCTCCAAGAATACACTCCCTCCCGCTCCCTCCGCTCAACCTCTGCTGGACTACTATGTATCCCCACATCACGACTCACTACAATGGGTGCCCGGTCATTCAGCTGTTCAGCACCCAGGCTCTGGAACTCCCTCCCCCCACACATAAAACAGTCAGACACCATTACAACCTTCAAGTCACAACTCAAAACTCACCTGTTCAAACTCGCACACAACGTCTAACTGATCACTGTTTTGATTGTTTGTTTGTTTTGTTTTGTCTTGTTTTTGTTTTATTTATTTTTTATTTATTATGTTTATTTATTTTTTTCCACAATGTCTTGTTTTTTTAAACGATTTATGATGACTATATGCTCTGTAAGGTGACCTTGGGTGTCTTGAAAGGCGCCTCTAAATTAAATGTATTATTATTATTATTATTGTCGGTTGTACTTGCTGCTGACTGAGCACAGCGTCATCAAATAGTAGATCAATACGCCGCTTGTATTTTTTGGAATACCTTGATTCTGATTGGCTGCAGGATGTCCATCAATCCCTGATATATGGACACCTGCTAAGTAGTTCCAGTTAAATTGTCTGTTCAGCCTTCAAAACGAGAGGTGGTCAATTTTGAAAAATGCATTAAACTGTAATCAGAAAACACAGTTATATGGTATAGACCCTATAGTATCTGTGGTATGAAGGCTGGTACGAATTTCAAATTATAAATATGTAAACTTTATGTTGAAATTATAGACCGTTGCGATTCCCATTAAAACGATTGGCCCGGTGATTAGTCTTAAAAACGAGCGCTGGTAAATTGTTAAAAATGAATTATACTGTAATTAGCCAACGCGGTTATATGATATAGACCCTAGACTCTAGGGTCTATAGCATATAACCGCGTTGGCTAATTACAGTATAATTCATTTTTAGAGTATCTGTGGTATAAAAGCTCGGACGAATTTACGTGAAAAATGTAAATGAATGGTCTTAATTTATTTTCTTTGGCAAGTGACCATGGTATAAGCCGCATAATGCCCTTCGAGGTGTCCAAAACATAGCATGTTGATCGTAATTAAAGGGGACAACATTTTGAGGGATATGAACTCAAACAGAGTATACATTTAATGATCATGCAATACGAATAAGAAGAAGCATAATTATTAAAGTATTTGAATAGTTTTATTGTGTTTATTATTTATATCTTATATTTTATTAAGAAGTAGAATAAACAGGATAATCACCTCAAGGCAGGGCAATAAACAGTTTGATATGGAAGGTAAGCCATCCACGAGCCTCTCTGTGATTTTCCCGTACTTAAATAACAACAGTTATTTATATAGGAATGCTTGTTACTGCATTATTAAATAGCTTTAGCATTGGGGTTTGATCCTATTAAATAACATAAATGAATACCTTAGTTCAGATGAACACCATTCCCTTAGCTAACATTAACTCCTCACGTTAACATGAACACCATTCCATTAGCTAACATTTACACTTTCTGTAAACATGAACACCATTCCCTTATCTAACATTAACAACTTACGTTAAAGGTGACATATTGTACCAGAAGTAGATGACCCTACTAGACCATTAGTTAACCATCAATTAAGTCTTAGTTAATGCATGGCAATTAATAATTGTGAATAAATGTCACACTCATTGTAAAGTGTTACCTAATAAAGAGTACTATAATTATAATGCCAATGTAAATATAACGACAGTAGGATCTTTGTAACAATTACAAAGATACTAACAGCTATAATTGGTCTTCCCAAAAGTTATTTAGGATGAACTCAGGCCCTGTCCACACCTACGAAAACAATCTTTTTCCTGTTTTCCTTGGCAGTGTGGCAGGATGTCTCATTTCAAAACGCATCTAGCTGTAGAAACGCTGTAGTACATATTCCAGGCCTATATGTGGCGCTGTTTCTGCTACCGAATTCCACCAAAAAAATAAGAAGGGGAGACAGAGCATGCACATGAAGCAGCCTGCGCGCTGTACACATTTGAAGACAGCCGCAGTTGTTAAATCTTGTAGATTGAGCAGAAATACTTAATTTTAGGTACAGTTGGTAATTATATTTACCAAGACAGGTTTCATCTAGGAGGATGCTACAAAAATAATACAAACTAGAACTGCAAGCAGTTATCCAGGGGTACGAGCGATGTGCATTTCGCCGGCACAACGCGAAGCATGTATTCAAAACGCTACCGTGAACCTGTGGATATAAAGGTTTTGACTGTGAGAGGATCTGTGTGGGAGTTATAGCCCCAAACGCGTTTTTCCTTGGTATAGCGCCACCTAGTGACCGGCATGTCTGGATTTCGTCGTCTGAGTAGTCTAGTCATGCAATTGGCGTGTCTGCACCATTTACGGTTTGGGCTGTGGTCCCACTTTTAGGGGGGGAAGTATAAATACACAACGTCGTCGTTTATGGCGGCGCCTTGTGGCGTAATTTTCCGAAGAGAATTTTTCTCGTGGCGAAGATGTCTAATTTTGGATTTTTTGGGATTTATGATTTTCCACGTAAAACGTAGCTAAGCAACAAATGTTCAAAACGCTACAGTTTCGTCGTCGACGGTCGGATCAAAAAAGTTTTTGTATTTCTTTTTTTGTGTGCTGTTTGGTGTCGATTGAGCAAGAAATGTGGGAGGAGTTGCGAAAAGGATGTTTAGCGGTTTTCGCCATTTTGCCGAATATTTTCATCGACGCAAATGGGCGTGGCCTATGCCAAAATATGCAGCAGACTCCAGTGAATCTGTGCGTATAACGTTTTTGACTGTGGGTGGTTCGGTGTGGGAGTTATAGCCCAAAACGCGTTTTCCTTGGTATAGCGCCACATAGTGACTGGGTGGTTCGGTGTGGGGGTTATAGCCCAAAACGCGTTTTCCTTGGTATAGCGCCACCTAGTGACCGGCGTGTCTGGATTTTGTCGTCTGCGTCGTCCTCACGGACCTGGATCTAGTCATACAATTGGCGTGTGTGCACCATTTACGGTTTTGGCTGTGGTCCCACTTATAGGGGGGAATAATAATAAAAACAATCCTTACAAAAACAATAGGGATCCAACCTGTTGGCTTGGACCCCTAATTAAATCAAACAAAAACAAATTAGACGGATATCTAACGTTGCCCACCTGGTGGGTGGGGCATTATCCCATGCATATCTGGGGTTCTAATGAATCCTAAACCGAAAACGCAGGGGGTGTTTACTCTTTTTTACCCTAGGACCTGGTTTCAAAAGAGCGCGTTT
The DNA here is from genome assembly GCF_031168955.1 of Gadus macrocephalus. NCBI lineage: Eukaryota > Metazoa > Chordata > Actinopteri > Gadiformes > Gadidae > Gadus > Gadus macrocephalus. The sequence goes on along the minus strand of NC_082392.1, from coordinate 20,019,154 downwards.
GCAGGCGCCGTAAACGATGTGCCCTTCTGGTCGGCCCATCTTGCAAGACTTCCGCATTTTACATACAATCATAGCCGTGTGGACAGGGCCTCAATGTGCAGAACTGTTTTATTGGTCTGAGTTAACATTCAGTTATTGGTCTGAGTTCACACACACTTGTTTTGGTTACTCCACAAGCTCCGTGGGAAGGAGGAGGGAACCAGTAGGAAACACTTTGCTCTCCAGGTAAACAAGTGTCAATCTCTGCAGGTGTTGAGGATGCCCGGGCAGTGGGCGGGAGCCCCCACATTGGGTGGAGCCTCCGCAAGGTGGGGTCACTACACCGGAGGGTTTCAGCTCTGGGGTGATTAGCTACTGCCTGCTACCTGTTGTGGAAGGCGGTTTATACATTTCTGACAAAGGTCCAGAGGTCGAGTATGGAAGTATCAAAGCACAACTACTATGTTATGCACTTTTTTCGGGTATCTTAACTTTAGTATTTTTATTCTTCCCTTTCAATTTATTTTTTTACATTAACGCCTCGTTTCCACATACGTACATTCTCGTATGCGATCCAACCGTCTCCGACCGAAAGTCCATTCATTCCTATGTGATTCTCCGTAATGTCCGTTTTTCCTCCGAGACTCCTCCCCTCCGTAAAATTTCTGTCCGGTATGTCCGTAATATACGTTCAAAAAATGTAACTTTCGCCGTCGTTTTACGGAGATACCGTATGAAAGTTTTTATGTTTTTCACAAAACTTGTAGGCTAAGTACCTTGCAGGCCAAACTCCTCAGCGATCTCTTTCCAAGCCTGTTGGTTTTGTTTTTATCTCTGTATATGTCGATCCTCATGTTCCAAAGTACCGGTCTCCTATCCGCTTATCCGGGGTCGGGTCGCGGGGGGAGCAGCTCATGCAGGGGGCCCCAGACTTCCCTTTCCCGGGCCACATTGACCAACTCTGACGGGGGGATCCCGAGGCGTTCCCAGGCCAGTGTTGAGATATAATCTCTCCAACTAGTCGTGGGTCTTCCCCGAGGTCTCCTCCCCACTGGACGTGCCTGAAACACCTCCCAAGGAAGGCGCCCAGTGGGCATCCTTACCAGATACCCGAACCACCTCAGCTGACTCCTTTCTAAGTAAAGGAGCAGCGGCTCTAATCCGAGTTAGGGAGACGCCAGCCACCCTTCTGAGAAAACTCATCTCGGCCGTTTGTACCCGCGATCTCGTCCTTTCGGTCATCACCCAGCCCTCATGACCATAGGTGAGGATAGGAACGAAGATCGACCGGTAGATCGAGAGCTTTGCCTTGCGGCTCAGCTCTCTTTTCGTCACAACGGTGCGGTAAAGCGAACGCAATACCGCCCCCGCTGCTCCGATTCTCCGGCCAATCTCACGCTCCATAGTACCCTCACTCGCGAACAAGACTCCGAGGTAGCCTACTTGAACTCCTTCATTTGGGCACTCATTTCCTACCCGGAGTAAGCAATCCGCTGATTTCTCCTAACATTTTTTGTCCGTAAATAAATTCATGCCCGTACGTAAAACACTAGCGACTCCTTCCGTAAATTTACGGAAGCACGGACACGAAAAACATACGTATGTGGAAACGAGGCGTAACTCTCTACATTTTAACACAAATATCGGTACTTTCTACACCTTACATTTTCAGAACAGTCTGGTTACTGACGTTTTAATGCATTGGAGGGGATTCTCGATTAGTATTTTATTTTGCCTCATTGTGCTCCTTCCAAACATCAGGACAGATAACAACCGAAATGGATGGGACTATAACAGTTAGAAAGGACAATCCCTTTGTTTATCCATCGGTGCATATCACACAAGATAGACGTTACCAGAGGAAAATGACGTCATAGACTGAGACGAGGGTGAAACTTCACTGTGGAGAAATGGCGTCTGCGAGAACTAGTGTCACCCTTATTCCTGCTCAGGTAGCGCCCTCCGGTCACTCCGGGATCGTGGGGACATGGGGGTTACACTAAATAATGAATACAGTTGTTGGGGTTATTCTCTTCTTTGATTAAGACCAACATGGCAACACAGTACATAATGTGCTCAGTGAATATCTGCATTTGCTCACCCCACTCAACTTTCCCCCCAAAACAAAATATGGGCCGGAACCTAATATCATGTCATCGCAACACATATGTACCAAACAACAAAATTATCAATTCCAACAGTACCATGCTAATTAAAATTAAAACAATGCAAATAATGCGAACTACAAGGTTACACTAGTAGGGGGGGGGGGATGAAAGTGAAGAGAGAATGATTCTTGAGGATTCCGTGTCTCGTACCAACCTAAATAGAGCTTAGTAGTCCTTTGGAGATGAGGGCATTTCTAATAAAAGAGTTTTAGGCATAGGTAGAGCTGAAGTGTGTTCTCGTTTTGATCATAAGGTTACGAGTTCTGTTGCTGACAATCAAAACTGATTTGCACATTGAAGTTCAGTTTCATTTTTTCAATTGATAGATTATTTTATTTGAAGTAAGATTGGTTTAACTTTGACCTTCTTTGAATAACATTAACATGGCAAGCTTTTCGTTTGCTTTATGCAGAAACATTCGTCAGAAAGGTCAGAATTCTAATCTAAATTTTGAGTATATTTCCTCTTTTACTTAAGTAAATAAGTTGAATCAGGGTTTCAACTTTACCAGGGTCTTTTTTTGTAACTTGACTCGAGCAAAGAATTTAAAACATGTACTTTTGTGTGTGTGTGTGTGTGTGCGTGCAGCACATTATAATCATTACGTTTTGTCAACAGTTTCACACTTCTTCCTGATCTTGTTAAGCAATCTACGCAACCTCAATGTATGGTAAACCACAAGTCTCAAAATGGAGGCTTTTGATTTTCAGTTGTAAATGATAACACTTCAAACAGTGAGTACAGTGACTAGCAGATCAAAACAGACTATCATCTTCCAGACATTTCTTTCTTAACTGACATTTAAAGCACCTAGAACCTAACTAGCCCTGAGTCGACAGGCTACACAAAGGCCCTTTTGACCTATTAAGATCAAAACATTCACCTATTCAGGAATGAATTGTTCACAAATTGAAAAATTGAAATTGAAATTGAAAAAAATATTTTTTTTTGGTTTTTATTAATAATAATAATCCAATGAAATCTCCAAGGATCAAATCTTATTTAGCCGTTTTTGTGCTCGCACTAATAAAAGGGTTTACTTGGAATTATGTCATACTACAGAAGTCAGAAGCACTGTAAACAACATTTCACATTGTCATGTTATCAGTAAAAATAAAAACAGTGCTAAATGATTCCTAAAGAAAAGTCTAAATTAAAGGCCATTCGTTCATTCCTTGGATGATAAGGGTGGCTCATCGCTCGACAGCTCCCAGCGTCACAGTCCCTCTGTGTGGCACTCGCCGCGTACACAACCTGGCTTCCTCCTTACTTTAAAGAAAACTCAGTCCAATTTGTCCCTGCATGTTTCCTCAGTGGAACTCCTCCAACCGTCTGGACCCCCTCACCCCCCTGCTGATAGTCAAACACTGCTCAGAGAGTGAGGTGGAGAGAGAGAGAGAGAGAGAGAGAGAGAGAGAGAGAGAGAGAGAGAGAGAGAGAGAGAGAGAGAGAGAGAGAGCCATGAACCATGTTGGTTTAAAGGGAGTTATGCGTCCTTGTCATTCAACACACACAAACACACACACAAATGTTGTACAGCATCCAATCAGGGCTAAGAGAGAGAGAGAGAAAGAGAGAGAGAAAGAGAGAGAGGGAGAGGGAGAGGGAGAACGGGCCTAAGAGTCGAGATGAGATAGAGACAGAACTCAAGAGAGCGAGTTAAAAGCCTCAGCCTCTTCTGGGGCCAAAGAGCAAAGGGATTGTACGCTGTTCACAAGATGATAAAAAGAAAGAAAGAAGAGGAGATGAAACAAGAGAAGGAGGTATGGGAGGCCAGAAAGGAGAGCGAACAAAAGGCTGTTGACTCGGAAAAATCAATAGAGAGGAGGCGGAACAGCAGAAGGATATAAAAGGGAGAATGAATGAGGAGAGAAGTGTCTTTATATGTGTTTCTCGGCCGCTCTGTGATCTTGCAGCGCTCATCTGCCTGGGAGGGACAGCCACCGTTGTGTGTGCGATAGTGTCCGTTTTAGCGAGTGTGTGTGTGTGTGTTAGTGTCAGTTTTAGTGAGTGTTTGTGTGTGTGTGTGTGTGTTAAATGAATAGTCCCCATGAATCTCTTGGCTAAGCTTTGTGTGTGTGTTTCTTTGTGTGTGTTTTATGTGGGATCCGCTGAGTGAAAAGATCGGGGTGGGGTTGGAGGGGGGTTGGTTAACAGGCCCTCGCAATGATGCGATAATGATGAGAAACAAAGAGGCCATTCTGCGGTTATGGGCCCCCTGGAGAAACGCAAAACGTCCAATGTTAGCATGCAACAACAACAGTAACTCGCCATTTAACGCTAACTGGCCCGGTGAGGATCACCTGCTTGGTTACCTTGTGTCGGCATCTAGTAGTTCTTATACTTGAAAGAGAAAATACAATTGCTGTGTATGGAAATAAAAGTCCAGAGACATTTAAGATGCCCCGCCTTTTATTTGAAGTATAGATCGGACTGTTCAATTGTTCCTTGAATGCACAACCTAAACGCTGAGTGTGCAATCCTGATCCACGATCAAATCAGATCAGGGTTCGTTTCAGGGTTCACGGTCAACGTTCTGGTCAGAAGCAGACGCCGCTGCCGTCACAGGTCACAGGTCCCGGGCAGGTCCAAATGCCGCAGTCTTCTCCACAGAGGAAGGAGTCCCACTGATGACCATATATGAGCTTACCAACTCTGCTTCCTTTGACCTGACAACTGCCCCATCCACACCATTGACTTTTATTTTCCTTTTGTCTTCTAACAGGAAGCATGGTACTTCTATGTGGCGCTTTCCGCTTTCACACCGCAGAACGGGAATTTTATTATTAAGGTTGGGACAATCTCCTCATTCACCTGACCCACGTGTAGAGTGGAGCGTTGTCCATTGTGTCTCCGAGCAGGTTGTAAAATATAAGTTGCTGTGCTCAAGCACATAATTGGTAGCCCCTTGCATGGCTTTGTTGAGGGGCAGGTAATCACAGAGCATCCATGCGAAGAAGGAAACAGTCGAAGAACGACTCCAGTGCACACATGGCCAGCATCGTCAGAGAGTTTAGTACAATGAGAGAAAATCTTCTGGAGGCTGCTAGAAAATCCAAAAAGGGAAATTGAGTTTGGGAAGTTATAGGAAGGCGTGGGAGGTGTTATCCCCATGGCTAGCCTACGACCCATTTGGGATTCTTTTTGAGTACTGTTGTAGGGTAGGAGCGTAATACTGAGTGATGTTGCAAATGAAATGCGCCACTGCTTCCGAGAAGCTTATAAATATACTAGAAGCTTAACCCTCTCTCGGACCCAGACAAATGACAAATCGTGTAGCGGATGGAAGTTCATGGATGTGGGGGGTGATAACCTTCAGGGATGCATTCTTACACGCGTCCATGTTTTATTTGTTTCTGAGATAGTTTCCCTATTCAACCACTAAAAGTAGGCTCTCACTCTGAGAGTCGGTATTGATGTCAATTTATTTAATCTATTACCTCACTTAGACCACACCGCATTAGAGCTAACACTGCTGCCTAGTTTCTGCTCACACATAGAGTAGTGAAACCATTAAACCATCTGTTTTAAGTGTCTGAGATAAGCCAGACCCTATAGGCATGAATCTTCTATATAATGGCATCCCTATATATACTATAGGTTTTCTTTCCAAATGCTGCAGGAACCACCTCCAGAGTGCAAGTCCATTTACCTTGTAACTCTGAGAAAACCAATTTGTGTTGTACCTTTCTCACCCTTCGAGTCTTACCTAGCCCCGGAACCAGGATACCAGACGCAAGCATGGGACCACCCCTCATCAGTATATAATAGCGAAACGGTTGAAACACACACACTTGTGGGTGTAGTACACCTTCATGTTATCAAAAGCAACGTACAGCAGTGCAAGTAAACAGTCTTTTGTAGCAGCGACCGCTATCGAGATGAATGTTCACATTAACACATATAACAGATAGCGGTAATGATAGGTCTATGAATGTAATTTACCACTATAGACGCAATAAGAGGACTGTGAATTTTGAAATGTAAACGGCTGTTACCTCCGCCACTTCCTACAATATGCAGTGTTCACGGGGACTTTGACAAAGAAACCCGGGCGTTGCCAACTGATTTATTCACAGTTTAAAGAGCCATAGAAACTCTACTCACAATTAATGATGCATTTTCACTAAAACAGTGTTGAGCTCCATGATTTTAAATGAGTTGATTGACATTCTGAAAGTCTCTTGCCTACTTACTGGAACGGGCTCAAGGGGACACTGAGACTTTAAAGGCAGGCATTGGCTTGATTCTGCAGGCCTGTATTTAGCCTGTACAACTTGTAATTGTATTTGTAAACTATATTTGGCTCAAACGGAATGATTGGATGGCTTAGCTATCTCTCTGCCTACCTACCCGGAAACCTTCAAGCACTCTGTAGTCTTTCACAAGGTTAGTGCTGAGTTCTTCGAAGAAAGTAGTCCAATCCGGATCGCTTTTAACTCACTTTATTTGTCAAAGTATTTCGGTATGGTAACTACGAAGCAAAAGGAGGGGAATTGTATCGAACACGCGCGAGCGACTCCCAGCTGATCAATACCTCTAACCCGCAAGTCTGAGTTACCGGAAGTTTCTGACCTCCAATCTCTCTGTCGAGATTGATATGGTCAAGTGGGCATGGCCTATGTGAAGGGGGCGTGGCCGGTGTGACGTATTAGCCTCGGCTTCCTCACCCATAGACATCTTATATGATAGACGGAGCATCGAATGCTACCGCCTACTGGCGCTGACGAGACGCGGGGCCGCCATCTTGGAGTGGTCATCCGCTCCACTCAGTGTAATCCGTTTGGCTGGAGCAATGAACTGTCAGCGCATTTAATTAATCATACCTCACTGAATACCACTGATTTTCATGCGGTTTTTTGTCATACGTGTAGCTACGATAAAGGCCACATGGTTTGGCGTGTTTTATTATTCAATACCAATTGTACCAATAGTACGGTAATGTTAAATCTTACTTGTGAAAAGTAATCCCCCGATTCCTATTGCGGATGGTCCGCCGATTTGAGCAGGAATACGCTGAACAACAGCCCGGCATCCTGTTTCTGCTGCTGTTGCTGCTCCCGGTTGACCACTCCAAGATGGCGGCCATATTTCTCGCGTCCCAGCAGCCAATGCTCCGTCTATGCTATAATATGTCTATGTCCTCACCTATCTAAAGGTGCTGCCTTCTGTGGATGGAGCAGCCTTCAGTAAGGTCCTGCTCCCCTTGTGGCTACGTACAGTATTTACGGCTTATATGTTCGGTCCTGCTTCCTAGTGGCTATGTGAGGGTAATACAGCTTGTGTGTTTGAATCTGCTTCCTAGAGGCTATGTGGGGGCAGCTTATGTTCTTAAAAATGTTCTTAACATTAGGCATACAAATAGGGCTTCAGGAGCAGTCATTACAAAATGGCGTATCGCCAAGAAGGAAATCCAATGACGCATGCTGACGTACAATCCCTGTCACTATGGCTTTGGAGGGAGGCCTGAAGGGACGAAGGTATAGGATTTTTGTTGGTTTGGATGTTTTCAAAATCTAGCTTACTCTGACTGGTTTCTCAAAATTGAGATGAGGTGCAGACGAGAGTACACCCCAGTGTTGTGAATCTATTCCGTTGGTGCTGAAGTACTCTGAAACTTACCGTGGTCCGTCCAGTGGAAGAAGCCTGGTGCAGTAGTATACATCGTTTGGCTTCTTATTGCACTTGGCTCCTTTTCTTGAGTGCATAAAGTACATTCTGCAGAAGATGTTATTTTAGGTGCTTATAAGGTGTTTTCCCCATCCTCTCACCCCCCTTCTCTGATTTTCTAATGTAGACCCTATTTCACTTATTTTAGTACTTTTCATATTGTCTTTGTCATGCTAGTGGGTTTTTATGTCCCATGGAGCTTGAGGGACAACATTAATTTACCACTTTTCTATTTCAGAAGAACGGTGTGACTACCTTCAAATCTGCCTCCCTTTTGTTTTTTTCTCCCTGCTCCACCATCCAATATATCACCCTCTCTCTTCCTGTGTCTCCCTCTCCCTCCCTCCATTCGTTCCATCCAATATATCCCTCTCCCTCCCGGTAAATCACTGGGGACGGAGAGAAACACAGTAATGCACTGATTGAATCACTATGAAGTGTTGTCCGATGAGGCTTAGCCCTGATTGGATGCTGTACAACATTTGTGTGTGTGTTTGTGTGTGTTGAATGACAAGGACGCATAACTCCCTTTAAACCAACATGGTTCTCTCTCTCTCTCTCTCTCTCTCTCTCTCTCTCTCTCTCTCTCTCTCTCTCTCTCTCTCTCTCTCTCTCTCTCTCTCTCTCTCTCTCTCTCTCTCTCTCTCTCTCTCTCTCTCTCTCTCTCTCTCTCACTCACTCACTCACTCACTCACTCATGTTTATATCTATACTGTATTAACTCTCCATGGACATGGACTCTTAGCCCTGATTCCTTTAACCTATCTGACAGATGGTCCCCCTGACCAAGTCTTCCCAACTCTGGAGGTGGTAATTGGTGGAATTGAAATGCTGTAGTGGTGGTGTCTGTGTTGCTTCTTGTCTAGGGTATTTCTGGTTGGCTTGTATAGTAAGTGGCTAGTGGCTTTAATTAAGCTTTATCTGCTTGTCCCCAACCCATCAGTGGTCTCTCATCCAACTGAAATGAGTGAATAGCATCTATGAACATATAACCCTATCATGCAATGCTGTGTGAAGTTGAAGTTAGGTGGATAGAGTTGTTTTGTGGTTTTCCCTTGGGTTTTAAATCATCAATATTAAGATTAATATCAAGCATGATACCTAGAAATGTTGACTTATTTATGGAAACGTTACACCCATGACAAAAATATGTCATGCTCACAATGGATGCTGTGTTCAGCAGCAGGATTGGCCGGGCCAGGCGTTCAAATGCAGCAGAGTTTTAAAGTGGTCGCATCGTCATTCTTGTCATAGGCATCGAGCCTAGCCCGCTAAACTCAGCGTTGATTCAATATGGCCCGCCTGCTCTGATCTTTGATGCTTGGCGTTGGCTGCAAACAAAGTGGCGGGGACAGGCACCCCCGTGGGGGGTGAGCTTAATCAGGTCATGCTATATTTACTATGGATACACTGAATATGAGTGCACACTCAGGTATGTAGTGCTCTCCCCCCAATGGTAAGGCCGTGTTAAGACGGCCGTACAGAGCAGAATTAACGTTGTGGTCCAAGTTGGTTTGCTCACGTGTGTGTTGCGCACGGCCAACGAGAAGGGCCGACGGCTTTGGGAACCTGTGTCAGCTGTTGTTTTAATAAAAGCCTGTTCCTCCGACCAGCTTTTTCCTTCCCGGAGGCAGGTGTTAGCCAAAACCAGCGTAGCAAACAAACATACATTTTAATTGCTGCCGTCTATATCAGAGGAAGAACCCAGTCTCACTGTGGGGAGGGTACCGCATACATGAGTGTAGATATATAGTGTCACCAGCCAGTGCTGTGCCATGGAGCAGCCCCACCTACATGTTTACAGCTGATACAGAGCCACACCCCCCATCACACCCAAATTACCTTGAACTGCGCCGCATGCAAGCTACTCCACCGCTCGACCCTCTCCAGATAATGAGAGCTGCTACCCTGACCGCCCTGTTCTCTGGACGTGATACCCCGTTGGGCAAGGGAGTCCTGGAAGGCTTGTCTGCGCTTGCAGCACGTTGAAGGGGCAGGGCAAAATGTCAAAGTCAAACGAAGCACGTTCGGCCATGTGATTGGGCCATCGACATTCAGTGAGTACTGGTGGACCATGCCGACTCGTGGGGAATGACATTTTTCCGGTTTTAAGTACTTCCATAGACGAAAGGGTCAACTCCCACAAGCAGCAACGAGAGAGGGTGCCTGGCTGCGCTTTGCCCTGTCAACCGGCTTCCATTCACTTTGTGTTCGACGCCCTATCGGGTGAAGCAAGGCCTTACAGGAAGGCTCGCGTGTCCGGGAATAAAGTGAAAGGGCGGGACGAAAGTTGTACTTCAGTCCACTTTATGCAAATTAGCACATAGTTCAGCGGGAGTTCGGCCATCCCATTGGACACACTGCATTTAGAGAGTACTGGCGCATCGTACAGACTCAGCGTGGTGGAAATTCATTGCCTGGTTTCCTTCCATCGACAGAGTGGTCAACTCCCACAAGCTGCCATTAGATGTGTCAGGCATTTTCAAAGAGGATAGCCCATTTTTGTTGGGACCGAGGAATGAGGCAAGGGATTGTGGGATGGCCCCGTGCGTGCGGGGGATTGCGGCGTGCTGAAAGAGCAGGACAAGTTTGAACTTCAGTTCACTTCATGCAAATGAGCGAGTCTTGCAGCGCGGGTTCGGCCCTGCGATTGGACAATCTACATTTAGTGAGCACTGGCGAATCATATGCACTCCAACATCCATCTCAAGCAAGCAGCCACCAGAGAGGGTGAGGGGCGATGCAACACGTGGCCAAGCACGAGTCATCGTGTCGGGTCGGGTTGGTCCGTGACGCGTGGCAGACGGACACAACCACGTGCAGCAAAACGCAACAATAGACTCCAGGGGCCCTATCTTGCATCCGGCGCAATTGACTTTCTACACTCAGCTGCATCAACGACGCAAGTGTCGTTGATACAGCTGATACAGCAGTAATAAGTTATACTTTTAGATCAATGCATCTGCAAACACCGTACAACAAACACATATTTTCTTGACACAGACATCGTGTACAAGCCCATACCTTTTAGGATTGATGAGAATTTGATCGTGAGAAAAGATTGTTTTACCGCGAGTGAGTGTTAAAAGGAATGAATGAATGCGGGCGCCCGTGTGTGCGTCCATCTGTTTAAACACACGTAAACTAAACACGTAACGCATAATACAGTCCATGGCAATGTACATTAACGGGACACATGCATATGAGGAACACAAGTTGATAACGATAATGCATACAATACTGGTAAGAAACGATGATTGATAATGTATTGCGTATATCATTAAATAGAACCACAGTTACGCCTACACACAGAATAACGCCTACACACACACACACACACGCGTGCGTGCACGGGTGCGGAGTTGTAATCGGGGGGGGGGGTCGGGAGAATTCCTGGTGGGCCGATAACGTTTCGGGGCTGTCGGGCTGATTACTGCGGGATAACAATATTGCGTTCATAAAAGTTCCTTGCAGCGCCGTCCGGCAGCCTGAGCTGTGCGCCCACAACCTCTCACAGTGTTTTTATTAAAAACACTTCTAAAAACAGCTATTTCAATGTTTAAAGAAGGCTAAAAGAAAAAACATGGACAGCGAAACGAAGTTCGGTATATTGTAGCTCATTGCTGAATATAATGAGCAGCGATTTATGGTGTTTTTGAAAACATAAAAAATATATTGCTATAATCAGAGCAATATCTACAAACCCATATTGCATAAATACTAGTGCTTTCAAGCGATTAAAATATTGAATCGCGATAATCGCATTAATGGCATAGTGAACTCTCGATTAATCGCAATTTTTTTTCTATTCTAAATATCCCTTTATTTCGTGCTGCCAGCCTTTTAGTGAGATCAGAGAGTGTTGAGAAGGACAGTAATAAGAGGGACCAGCAGTGAATTCAACCCAGTCCACTTGACATCGGGTAGGTGCATGACAGTGGTAGGCCTACTGTAAAACTTCAATAGCCCAGGCTGTTATTTGTTTAAATCACTGAACTTTCGAACAAAACTCTTGCTCAGCAAAGATGGGAAATACTATAACATTTATTATTTAAACCAGTATGAATATTCCTACCGTACATAGGCTATACACATTAAGGCTATCAATAACGCCTACACACACACGCGCGCGCGCGCGTGCGTGCACGGGTGCGGAGTTGTAATCGGGGAGAGTCGGGAGAATTCCTGGTGGGCCGATAACGTTTCGGGGCTGTCGGGCTGATTACTGCGGGATAACAATATTGCGTTCATAAAAGTTCCTTGCAGCGCCGTCCGGCAGCCTGAGCTGTGCGCCCACAACCTCTCACTCACTCAACAGACGCAACACTCACAAACTGTCAACGTCGCAACCATTCAATCAGAGCTGTCGATTTTGTCTAGAGGGGAGTAACTGAGCGGCCCCTCCCAAAGTGGTAGCCTACAGCACAGGTGGGCCTTGAACTGCGATTGGTCAGAAAGACGTAACAGCTAATGACAACATTGAACTGTCGTGCAGGCTCGAACAGTTACACACAAACACACACACTTTTAAGGAGTTTTTCACCCGCTCCGTATCCTGGCTTGTCCCAACAAGTTTGTGCGGCGTGCTTGTTGTTTTGTTTCCGGTGTAGCTAGATCTGGTATTGTGTTGTAGTTTTTCTAACGTGACTAGAGCGTCAATCGCGCGATAAAAAAATTGGTTAGCGTTAACGCCGTCAATAACGTGTTAAACTGACAGCACTAATAATTACACATCAAAATATGTGTTCATACATGACATCAACAAACACATATTTTAATTTCCAATAACGATGACCGCCGCCATGTTTTACGTTGTTACCATTGTCTCGTCCGAGCTCTCGGAAACAGTACCCCGATTTTCTACCTATAATTCTAGGTAGAAAATAACTTTTCCCGAGTCGTCTTGAACGCAGAATTACAGTGTGTATGCCCCATTAATGCTTTTCTGACAAGGCCCTATTTTCGTGCAGGTCTGTGTGCATTGGTGGGCGTACAAGGATGCACATCTCTCATCTTTTCTGTTAAGCATTTGTTAGTGCTTGAGGTACTTGAGATGGTGTCACATGCTGCATGGGTGTGTGTGTGTGTGTGTGTGTGTGTGTGTGTGTGTGTGTGTGTGTGTGTGTGTGTACTAGCCTGTGTGTATACGCATGTCCCGATGGAGGAGCAATCAGCAGAACAAAAGGAGCGATGAAGAAAGACGAGAAGAAGATGAATAGCAGCAGAAACAACACGGCACCAGGGAGAGTCCTGATCTTGACAGCACTAATTAAAATCCCGCCCATTAGCCTGGTGCTAATTGGATGATTTATTCTCCCGGGGGACCGACTGCCAATCAGAGGATGCCGGTGGTATTTATATGGATGTGAAAAAGCATATTATCATTACTGGGATGAGGGGGGAGATAATGTAAATTGCTGCTGTTTTGATAACTTACAAGTGCAGGAAACGTAACTAAAGCATGGGTACTTTTCTCTCTCACGCACACACTCACACGTGTTGAGCAAAAATGGGCAAAACATGACACATGACTACAACATGCTTAAGAGGAAATGTGTGCAAAGTAATTCAAAATTCTTTGAAGTACAGTCTCTTCGTGTGTGAGTTCCCCCGCTGGTCGTCCCAGCCCCCCAGCTTCTCAACAACTTGTGCACTTTGCTGTTTTAGCACTTTTGCTGTTTTAGCACTTTGCTGTCACTTTGTTACGATGCACTGCCCTCATGCACTATTCTGGCGCTAATTGGATGACACCCCAAGCTCTGCACTGTGCAGGGAGGAGAACCTACTCCTCCTCCCTCTTGCTGCAACCGTAGATATGCTAGCTGATCTGTTTCCTCAGCTTCTGTTGTCGTACACAAAGACACTCCGCTCAACCAATCAGACGACTTCTTGATAAAACGGATTAGAATGATATATATACTGTATATATACATATATTTATATATATATATTTATATACAGAGATTGACCGAGTTATTTAGATATCAACCTAGACCTTCAATAGAGGACTTCAAATTGATTTAGCTGAATTGCTTTCTAAATCTGCTTCAATTTCACCCCCATGCAAATTCACACAGCAGCCTCGTCTCTCAAGCCCTCTCTCTATCTCTCTCTCTCTCGCCCTGTTACTCCCCACATTCATTCTCTCTCCCATCTCCCCCCTCTCAACAGCCCCTCTCACTGTGACAGAGAGAGATTAAATGTGTGTGAGTTAGTGGTTGTGTGTGTGTGTGTGGGTGCAGATGTGTTGTCTGTGACAGCACAGCAGTGAATCATTAGTTCGTTCTACTCGTCTGCGTGTGTGTATGTGTGTGTGTGTGTGTGTGTGTGTGTGTGTGTGTGTGTGTGTATGCGTGTGTGTGTTCGTGTGTGGGTGTATATGTGTGTGTGTGTATGCGTGTGTGTGTGTTCGTGTGTGGGTGTATATGTGTGGGTGTATATGTGTGTGTGTATGCGTGTGTGTGTTCGTGTGTGGGTGTATATGTGTGTGTGTATGCGTGTGTGTGTGTGTGTTCGTGTGTGGGTGTATATGTGTGTGTGTATGCGTGTGTGTGTTCGTGTGTGGGTGTATATGTGTGTGTGTATGCGTGTGTGTGTTCGTGTGTGGGTGTATATGTGTGGGTGTATATGTGTGTGTGTATGCGTGTGTGTGTTCGTGTGTGGGTGTATATGTGTGTTTGTGTGTGTGTGTCATAAGGACTAAGGGACCTTGTCAGCGTCAACACAATTGGCAGTCTATAAAATGGCGGAAGCGTTTAGCCCAGGTATCTGGAAATGACTTCTGGCATTACCTGCTTGTCAGCCCACCCATACACACACACACACACACGCATGCACACACAGAAAACTCCAGTGACAGCCAAACACACACACACAAACGCATGCACATACCCACAGAAAACTACAGTGACAGCTAAACACACCCTAATTCTGTCAGACAAGTTCTCCCTCTCTCTCTCCACACACGCACACACACACACACACACACATAGATCGTAGAGGTTGCTTGGCTGCATCTTTTACTAAAGCACGTTTTTTGAGGGCTTCAGCAGCGGGAGGTCGACAGCTATAGTGTCTATTGATTTTAAATCTGGCAGCACTGTGCCTGGCCACTTTGTTCAGCTCCTAACCCTCTCCCCCTCTCCCCCTCTCCCCCTCTCCCCCTCTCCCCCTCTCCCCGCCTTGGTTCTACAAACTGTCTCTCCTGTACATGCCTTTTCACCCTCTCTCCGCGTCATCTGCTCTCCTAATGGGTGCCCTGTTCGGATCATCTCTCCCTCTCTGGTGTGAGTGATTGGTTTGCCTGCTTTAAGCATTTTTTTCCTCTGCATAATAATTATTTATTTATGTTATAGTTTTTTGCTCGATGTGCTTGGATGTATGTTTGATCATTTTCAATGGATCCATTTTTCTGATCCCCCCCCTTCCCCCCTAGCTGGTCCCTCATCTTCACCCCCCCCCCCATTGAGGCAAACCTGATTAAGGTTCCAATTTTACATCTCGAATGTTTGCGTAGATACAACAGCTTAGCATCAAGCACAACAAAGCTACAGCCTATCAGTCCCGATCTCAAGGCGCCTTTGAATGTTTTCCTCTAACATTGTAGTCATCGTACCGTACCGAGCTCGAAAAGGACTGGGCACAAGGATGGCCTTGGTTGTCGTTGGGGGCTAGGGAGATAGTCAAAGACATCTGAGGTTTTAGTCGGAATGATTTCATCTTTGGTCACCCCGTACGCATTCCAAAATGTCATTGACTGTCAATGTCATTGATTGTCATTGACTTCTTCTAAATGGATTTCGAAAAAGGCTGTTTTTTGGCTGGAGAGATGATGGAAAAACAGGTGCTGGGAAAGGCATGAGAAAAAATGCCCCAACACAAACCTTCATGAACATGATGTGGATGAGGGGGATTAGCAACCTATTAAGCAACGTTTATTTCACATTACACCTGAAAACAGTTGGACACAGAAGGTCAACACATGCTGGACAACAACATCGCCATACCTTCAAATTCCAGCTCGGAGTTGCCTTGTCTTTTACTCAGTAGATCGGACTAAAAGCATATACCTTGAACCGACTACCCTAAAGTTAATAACATTATTGTGTAGATCAGGTGGCATCAGCGAACTACGTCAGTAAATTAGACCTTTTGGAAGGGCAGTGGCAGGTACCACTGTTGCCTAGACAACGAGAAGCGGAGAAACAGTTTTCGTTACAGGTGGACGATTCCCAGGTAGGAGCAGGGGTTGTATTGATGCAGGAGGAAGAACAGAGCTTCAACAGATCAGAACAGAGCCTACCAGGTTAACTACTTGTTCATTGAAGAGGAAGCACTGTCACTGATCTGAGCTTTGCAGCATTTTGCTGTGTATTTAGGACAAGGGGTATCCTCTCCTCGTTGTTTATAATGAACATAACCTATATGAGCTCTCTGCAAAATACCAATCAAAGAGTGTTTTGGTCAGTTTTTATGTCTGCTTTTGTTTTTACTTTTAAATGGCTAATTTGAGACCGAATATCCTGAACTGATGACGTGAGATGTACAAGATAAGATACTGGAGTAGAGAGGTACATCAAGATCTATTTTGAAGAATCGGTCAACATGTTTCCGATTATAAAACATAAATAGTTTGGTGAAAGTGGCAAAGATTTTTGATGCTGTTGTTTGTATTTCCTTAGGGACCCTTTTCTTGAGGAGGGGGCAGGGGGGCTGAACGATCTCTCCTTCTCTTCCTGTTATCTACCTGTCCCAATGGGCTGGGCCAATGGGCAGAGAGGGGCCGGATCATCAAGTCTATTACAATTGTGCTGGGTTGGCATTCTCACTCTCATGCTCTCCTCCTGGTTTGTTTGACTCTTGGTTACTTTGTTTAAGGTTGTCTCCAATCAGAGCTGTTGAATTCCTCTCAACTTGCATTCACCATATCCACCTCAGACCCACACATTGCTTCACTACTGATGACCCATGTTTCTTCATTGATGTGATTGTTTGTGTTTTGGTTATTTTGAGGAAGTTGAGAAGGACAAGAACTGAGCCGATCATGACAAAATGTATTATGTAATTTGTTCATTCCAATGAAGTGCTAGAAAGGGAGCTTTGACGAGTTGGTAAATAAGCAAGCTTGTTCAAAATAACCCACCCACAATCCTAAACATTCAGAATTGTACAAAAAAAGTAATGTTGCGCGTACACCCTTGTTATGGATGATTCAATAGTGTGGCACGTCATGGGAAGATCAGCAGAGACATGCTGTCTCCCAGATGCTACGGTGGCTGGCAACCTGGGCATGATTCCCAGCCTCATTGTGATGTGCCCCTGCACTCGCAATGTTATCAAGCCTGTTGGCTGTTAGGTTTCCAACCAGACCCCTGAAATTTCCAAATGGAATTTTAGCAGGCGCTGCAGTATGTATATATCCAGTGTCGTGTTTTTGAAGAAAGTAGTCCAATCCTTGGTCGCTTTTAACTAACTTTATTTGTTAAAGTAATTCGATATGGTAACCATGAAGCAAAAGGGAGGGAATTGTATCCAACACGTGAGAGAGAAATAACGTGAGCTACTTCGAGCCTCGGGCCTAGGCCCGGGTCTGCCTAGGTCTCTGAACTCCAATCTCACTGTGGCCTATGTGAAGTGGGCGTGGCCGGTGTGACGTATTGGCTCCGCCCTCCTCGCCTGTCTAAAGGTGCTGCTATCTGTGGCTGGAGTAGTTATTGCAGCTTATGTGTTCGATCCTGCTTCCTAGTGGCTATGTGAGGGTAATGCAGCTTGCGTGTTCGATCCTGCTTCCTAGTGGCTATGTGGGGACAGATTATGTGCTTAAAATACGTAACACCAGTAACACCCCTTCACTTCTTGGAAGCATTGATAGTTTCAATAAGATTATTAGCCTCCATCCCTGGATCCAGTCTTCCTGTACAGTGCCAAGCAGGGTTTTTATTGACAATTCCAGCCTCCTCGGTCTTGCATACTCGATAGTTCGGATTTGGCAAGTACGACTCAGGCCACGTTTATACGTAGCAGGGTATTTATGGAAACGAATATTTCCCCCCTTTCATTTTCAAAAATGTCACTGTGCACACAGAATCGTTTTCAAAAAAGTTGCCGTTTACATCAAAACGCATGAATACGCCGTTGAGCGCCATTATAACTATGCCAAACCTATGGGCGGCAGTGTAGTAGAGCTTAGATCGGGCCCAGAATCAAATCAAGCCCGACCCGGCCCGAGCCCGTGCACGTTCTGTCCGAGCCCGGCCCGACCCGACACATTAACCGTAATTATGAGCCCGAGCCCGATTTCAACCCAACTTTTTTTTTAATACATATGTAACTTTTTACACATTTGTTACTAGGCCTACTCTGCTAAATATATATGTAAGGGATCATATATAGAACGCCGGTCATTATCGGGAAAATAAGCCCCGACAGGGCGAACAGTACACCGACCGACGCGCAGCGAAGGTGTCTTGCTTCGCCCTGAAGGGGCTTATTTTCGACAATGACCGGCGACGTTCTATACATTATCCCGCTTATTACACGGCTACTTGCCAAAACGAAAAAATTACTTCACATGGTGTGTCTTTTTACAATTTATTCGTTACCAGCATTCTTAGTGTTGATCAGCAGAGAAATAATTTGTCCGCAAAGACGGTGACGTCGCTTAGCAACGGAAGACGCTGGGCTTGACAAGTCACTGGACTACTACCCATGCAAGTGAACGGAGCGTTCCACGGCATTGAGAAGACCCGTGTAATAAAGGCCTATAATATTTCTGTTTATGGCATCGATTTCTCCTCAGATTAGGCCAATAAACCAATGATAAAAAGCCCTCCGACACGGCAGCAGCTGCAGCCCTTCGAGCCTGTCGGTACCCTGCAGCCGAGTCAGGAGTCCTCAAGGATATCATATCCCGGAAGGCCTCCTTCTTCAATCGGACGGCTTCCCTGACCACCGGTGTCCACCACGGTGTCCGAGGGTTACTGCCCATTGAGGAGCCTAAGACCCTGCGGCCACAGCTAGCCGCCGCAGCTTCAGCAATGGAGGATTTGAACACCGCCCACTCCGGCTCAATGCCCCCAACCTCCACAGGAATGCCAGAAAAACTCGGCCGGAGGTGTGAGTTGAAGATACCTAGGACGGGGGCCTCCTCCAGACGTTCCCAATTCACCCGCACTACTCCTTTGGGCTTAACAGATCCATCCGGAAATCTCCCCCATTCCCTGATCCAACTCACCACCAGATGGTGGTCGGTTGACAGTTCCGCCCCTCTCTTAACCCGAGTGTCCAAAACATGCAGCCTCAGATCAGATGACACGATCACGAAATCGATCATCGATCTTCGGCCTAGGGTACTCTGGTACCAGGTACACTTATGAGCACCCTTATGTTCGAACATGGTGTTCGTTATGGATAACCCATGACTAGCACAGAAGTCCAATAACAAACGACCGCTCGGGTTTAGATCAGGGAGGCCGTTCCTCCCCACCACGCCTCTCCAGGTGTCTCCATCGATGCCCACGTGGGCGTTGAAGTCTCCCAGCAGAACTATGGAGTCCACTACTGGAGCCCCATACAGGACTCCATTCAGGGTCTCCAAGAAGGCTGAGTACTCTGAATTGCTGTTTGGTGCATACGCACAAACAACAGTCAGAGTTTTCCCCCCTACAACCCTTAGGCGTAGGGAGGCGACCCTCTCGTCTACCGGGGTAAACTCCAACACCGCGGTGCTCAGCCGGGGATTTATGAGTATCCCGACACCCGCCCGGCGCCTCACGCCCTCGGCAACTCCGGAGAAGAATAGAATCCAACCCCTATCCAGGAGTACGGTACCAGAGCTAAGACTGTGCGTGGAGGTAAGCCCCACCAGATCTAACTGATAGCGCTCCACCTCCCTCACAAGCTCCGGTTCCTTTCCCCACAGCGAGGTGACGTTCCACGACCCCAGAGCCAGCTTCTGCCGCCCGGGTCTGGTCCGTCGAGACCCCTGACCTTCGCTGCCACCCATGTGGCTGCGCACCCTGACCCAACGGGTCTTCCCACAGGTGGTGGGCCCATGGGATGAAGAGAGGGGGGGTGCCACGTAGTTTGTTCGGGCTGTGCCCGACCGGGCTCCGTGGCAAACCCGGCCACCAGGCGCTCGCTATCGAGCCCTCCGTCTGGGCCTGGCTCCAGACGGGGGCCCCGGGCTTCCTCCGGGCCGGGTCACATCTCCTCTTCTTTCGTTATTCATTGGGGTTTTTGAACCATTCTTAGTCTGGCCCCTCACCTGAGACCACTCTGCCACGAGAGACCATACCAGGAGCACAAGGCTCCAGACAACACAGCCCTCAGGTTCACAGGGACACGCAAACCTCTCGACCACGATAAGGTGACGGTTTCCGGAGAGGGCTAGCTATGTTTATTAAAGACAATTACCTTGATTTGGTCGGGTATGAGCAGCTAATAAGCTTGGCGACGCACCCCATAGCAGCCCTCCCACTTATAGCCCTGCCTGACATTATAGCTCATTCATTTGATCCAGTCTAGTGGTTTAATAAAGAACGTATATGACCGCTTGTCTCTGTCCCTCACTAGGAACAAGTATTTTCCCAACAGCCTTTAAGACTGCAGTAGTGAAACTTATATTAAAACGCCCTTAGTTATTTCAGTATATATATATATATATATATATATATATATATATATATATATATACAATCTACCCTTCATGAGCAAAGCTACTGAGAAAACGTTTTTTAATGAACATAATACCTTTTTAAATGAGAAAGGTATTTTAGAGAAGTTCCAATCTTGTTTTAAATCAAAGGTCAGTATTTGACCCCATACTTTCTGAATAAATCACCTTAATAGATGGGTTAAAAGATCTACATTGAATCTAAATCTTAATTTCATGAAAATGGGCAAAAAGACAAACTGTTCTGGCAACTCCACTTAAGATGTCAAATTGGACTGTTAAGGAAGGTTCTCTATGTAGTACTCTTTTTAACTCCTGGCTCGCCAAATGTAGACCGAGACTCCTGGTTGGCTCGCTAAATTTTGAAAAGGGTTCAAATGATAGTATAGCTTCCCAGCACTTTGTCCCAAAACGACCACAGAGCCAAGACGCAATTTTCAATCATTTATTTGTCGGCTGTCACAAGATACCCCAGCAATCCTCCCCATCCTGCTACATGGCTGATTCACTACTTAATTTATGCTCTAACCATCAATACAGTATATCAAAACACATGACAGGGGTGGTCCTATCACAGACCTTCCAATCGTTACCTGTTCTCTAGGTGATGCAAAACAAAAAGGTTCAACCCCCGTATTTTCTATGGGTTACTGTTATTTGAAGAAGCCAATCACACACGGTCTAGTCCCTCTCTAAGTGGATCAACAGGCGGGAGATGATACATGGGAGAGATTGGTACACCAACCAGTTGGTCTGTAGAGGATGTATTGTTTGTCTGATACATGATATCCAATCATGTATTTTCTGCACAAGTTTTTTTCTTGCCACTGCACATGCTCCCAGACTTAAATCGGGATCACAGAGAGATTGTGTAGGAGGGAGTTTTTTTAACTGAATGGAACGCAGCCTAAGCATTCACTTCTGAATCAAAGTTGAGTGCCCTGTTCCTGGTGGTAAGATTGTTTATAGAGCAAGACTGTCAACTGACACAAACATATATTTTAGGGGAGTATTAGGATAGCAGAGGTTGGGATTATTCTTCATTTTGTCAACTTTAAATTTTTCCATATTATAAAACACTTTTCAAAGATGATACCCATGGACACCTTTCACTGTCGATTTTTTCAGACTGTCGACAGAGTGTCTGTACAGGGCACCCTGGCTGATTAAACAATTTTGTGTACGGGGGCGCCCCAAGGTGGTGTTTTATAGTTTTATCTTGTGTTTTAACTAACAGTTTTGTCTATTTACATTCAAATTAAATGCAGATTTAGAACAGCGACTTTCATCTTCTTAAGTATGCAGACGACATTAAAATATTTAATGCCTAATGGAGAGATGCTACATTAATCAAATCAACCATCTTTTAACGTGGTGTCATGGAACGCATTGCTTATTAAAGCTAACAAGACAAAGGTTATATTTCTGGAAAATAGCGGGTGTCAACCAATATGTCAGCCAGTTACAATTGAGCATGTGCACATGCTGTTATTAAAATTTTGGGGTTAGGAGCAATAGCAAGCTCACACAAACAATCAATAGTGCCTACAGGATTAAAAGCAACTGAAAGAGAATTGATCCAATCCCTGTAACAGCTAATATGGTTTCACCTGGATCCTGGTTTATCCCTATTCCTACCAGACCTCTGTCACTAAACCCCCAAGATTCTTGGGAAGTTGATCAAGAAGCATTTGGGGGGTTTGGATTTGCATTAAATGGCCTTTCCTTCATGTCTCAAGGCAACAAATACATCCTCCACACACAAACTGGCCTGTTTGACAATCTCACACAGGTATCACATCTCGCCCGTTGATCAATTTAGAGAGGGAGTAGGCAGTTTGTGATAGGCTTCTTCAAACAGCGGTAACCAAATCGAAAATACGGTTTTGCACCTTTTGTATTGTAGAACCTAGAGATCAAATCCTATCAAATCCTAAACGTTGTAAGGCCTTCGATAGGACAGGCCTTGTCATGTGTTCTGCTGTATTATTGTGTGGGGTGATTTAAACATAAGAGAGTCAGAGAGTTAGACAGGAAGAGGGTCAACCAGATAGTAGGTTGGGGTAGGCTTCGAGAGCCCACCAATATAAGAATGAACATTGTATCTTGGGTCAAGGATCTATTTGGGACAAAAAAATTGGAAACTACACCTCGATCTGAATCTCCCCATAGCACAACCCCAGAGACAGTTAATGGAGCTGTTCACCACAGAAACCGGGAGGAAACCAACAGTAATAGTTCACGACCCTTCATATCATCTGTTCAATTAATTCAAAAACTACTATCAGGAAGAAAATACGGGGTTCCCAAGGCAACAACACAAATCTTCAAGAGATTTTGTATTCCATCCTCTGTCATCCTGCCAAACAAATTATTTTTATTAGATATTACTGACTACTGCTGTTTTTACGATGTCTATTAAAGATTTGGATCAATTGTTAACATCAGTATTTTATGTCTACTTATTGCCTATGTCTCTTGTATTTTAATCCAAAGCACAGGATGTTTTTAGTTGGATGTACGTTGGACTTACTGTATATTTTTCGTTTTGTTTGTTTCTTTGCAAGCGGTTACATGACAATGAAATAAATATATATATGCATTGCATATATATATCATATATTATATATTTATATATAAATGCTGTGTGTATATATATTCAATACAAAGGTATTATTGAACGAGGGTGTGTAATTGTTAGAAGAAATTCTCTACTTTCTTTCAATTATACCAACATTAAGGTTAAATACTTTGGGCCTACTGGGTTGTATGTGTGTAACATATTTTACTTTTACTGGTTCCTACAAATGTGTAAAAATGTTAATTGATTTTAATCTGAAGATACATTTTAAGATTTGTTAAAGTGTTCTTATTGCGCAATGATACTGCTATTTCCCCCCCCCCAAGAAGCAGACAAAAACATGTTTTTTTGTGCATTATTTTATAACAGCACAACTTGCAATGGATTAACCATTCGATATGTGCACACTCAATGGCTCGTATTTGCAAAAAATGAACATCACAATGTTGGCTTGATAACAATTGGGATAACCCTGCCTCTCCTTAAAATGTTGATTATATATATTTTAGTGTCAAGCTTAAAGAGGCAGGATCTCTTTAACTAACCCTCACTTGTGTTATTTTCAAGGTTCATCTTTGTGAATTAAATGGAAAAACCACATACAATATCAGGTTGATGTGGACATCAAGGACAATCCGAGTGTTAGTGCAAACACATTCTTGAGATTACCCTTGGTGAATGTGATGAAGCCTGTATGGAGGGCCTTGCAAAAACTGCCATGAACAACACAGCTGTTTCTTTACCCTTTCTACTTCATCATCAGTACCAAATCAGTTGTGTGTTCACAGAGGAAAACAGCAAGGAAGGGGTCATTAGTTGATAAATATGTTTTTATTGTAGACAATATAAATATATATATAAACCACTGCAACAGAAGACCAGCAACCTCAATGTACCAGCAGATCACATTTTTCAGTTCATTTACTAGTCTACATAAACTTGCTTGCATGACTTGACCTCCTCTCTCCAATGCTCTCTGACGGACTCATCCTCTAGCTGTCACGGTTAGCGGGTGGCAGGCAGGCAGGTAGGACCCAATCGCAGACAGTTCAGGTAAAGGATCATTTATTAACGCAAAAGGCAAGGAACACCGAAAACACAGGTGACGCAGGCAACACAGGTAACAAAGGGAACACCGGGAAAACAGGTAAAACACAGGACACAATTCACCACAAACTACAATGATCCGACAAGGAACAAAGGAAGGACAAGGGCTTGAATACCAAACACAGTGCACGCAACGTGTAACAGCTGAAACACTTTAGGGGAGGGAGCAGTAATCACACAGGAGGGAAACTTGACCGGACATGGGGAGAAACAAGACAGAGATACCAAAGTAAAACAGGAAACACACCAAAACAAGACAAGGAAACAGACAGACACTAGCAGGATTCAGGCTTCAGTGGGATACTTTTAAATCTAGCTTACTCTGGCTTGTTTCTCCGAAGTTGCCTGCCCCGGCTTTGAGGGTTACGTTCTTAAGGTGTGTTCTCAATGCTGCTTTGGTCAATCACTTTTAAAGTTATTCCATCAGATGTGATAGCTATATGCAAATGCAGGGCAACATGTGGCCTGGTTAAATTAAACAGACCCATTCTGCTGGGCGGGTTCCAACAGCCGTAACACAATTCCATTTCAAACTCTACATGGAAAAGCTCCCCTGTTAGTCTATTGCTTTCTGGTAACATAATGAGAAAAAAACACAAAAAGCTTGTTCCACTGTGTCACTTTTTACAACCTCGACCGCTAGAACCAGGGGAAAAAAGGAAATTGGGTTTTCGAGAAAAAAAAAAGGGTAAATTCCTCCTCTTTCTTCCTCTCTTATTTCCACTCTTTCCTAATTTTGGATTTCATACCATCTCTCTTTCACTCTGTTTTATTTTTCCCTTTGCTGCCCAGCTAAGCATCAACCAATGATTCCTCTCCCTCGTCCGGGGGTCCTCTCCCTGCTCGGTTCCGCCAGGCCTCAGACCAAATAAAGAGCGAGGGGCTGTGACAGAGCAATCAGGCGGGGAACAACACGGAGCAGGCCGGATCTCTCGCCCCCGTTTGCACGTCGCAAACAAATGAACCCTGTGAGGCCCCCGGCTTACATTTGGGGTCGCTTGTCACAGATAATGCTCTCATTTGGAGGGGAAATTTGCCCTATAGGCACCCGACCCAAACTAGCTAACTGAGTGTAGCGGGAGTAAGAAGGGAGGAAGACGCTACGCCGGGCCTGTTCGGAGAGAAAGATGAAAGAGATGGAAGAAAGCAGAACCAACCATCGAGAGAAAACATTTGTTTTGGTCCCGATGCTATTCTTGTGTTTTACATCAATGTTTTAAACACAGCAATTTGAGTCCCTGCCGAGATGCGAGGCGGGACACCTAACACTAATTATCTCGTTTTCATACCAATCAGGCTCAGCCATTACCGCTGTAAGTGAGGAACATTGGGGAAGTTCAGCCGTCCACAATTCCAATTAGTTCATTAGCTCCCAGATACAACATGCGCAAAACCACAAACATTCACATCCAAAACAAATGGTGTTGTTCTATATCAGGACCCATCCATGCGGAGAAAACACCTCCAACCGAACCAGACCCAAGCCCGGACTAAACACCTCAGCTGTGACCTCCCCCGTCTGCTCACCAAGATATCATCCCTCCTTCCAGCCACGGTCTGCTAGGGGCTTTCTCTGTGGGACATCATTTAGAGACACACTCTTACTGTGGCAATTTAATTTTTCTCCGTTGTAAATACAAGGCCACAACATTCTCTGGCAGTAATAATAATAATAATGCCATTCCACCCTCTCCGCAGTGCCTACACAGGTTGCCTACGGCTCATTAGGAACACTGTCCAGTTTGTGCGTGTGTTTGTGTGTGCAAGCACGTATACTTGTGTGTGTATGTTTAAATGTGCATAAGTAAGGAGCGTGTGTGTATGTCTTTATGTCTGTGTGTGATTGTGTGTGCATGCGTTTGTGCGTGTGTCAGAGGGTGTGTCTGTCGGTGTATGTGTCTGTGTGTGAGATGTGTAGATGTAAAAATATGCTTGTGGAGGGAGAGTGTGCCTGTGTTTGGGTGGCTGTGTGCATCTATAAAGACCTGCTGGAGGCTGGTGATATTTAACTAGGGGAAAGGCTGCAGTCTGGGCTGTTTGGCGAGGGGGTCGGTGCGTGCCTGCATGGTTCCTCTGGGCCCACATCCTGAAGGTCTGATCCCTGAACACTGCATGACAAAGCCGCCCCAGAATGTAAAAACCGAGAAATTAATGAAATTGTACTTCTGGCCTTATTTCATGAAATTCCGATTTCAATGGAACATTTAAATGTTCAACATTGGAAAGGCTATTTGTGGTGGTGTGTGAAATGTTGAAAACGAAAGTAGTGCTGAATTTAAACAACTATGGCTTCAAGGCTTTTTAAACGCACTGGAACCATAGAAGAATAACTATGTTTCCGGTGAGAAGAATAACAATAAGTGCAATAAGTCATGCACATATTGGAGTGTTTTTTCAACAACTGCGTGATTAAAGGCTCCTGCATGTGTACATCCCCTGAAGGTCATGAAGAGGAAGCTGTTTTACAATAATTTCTGTCCTATGCGGAGGAGAGTAAACATCCTCCTAACTCGGCCGTTAATGCAGTCGCCTCGGCCCGGGTGTCCTTGGTTGTCACAGGCAACGGGGGAGAGAGGAGGAAATGGAGAATAGTAAAGGAGAGGCAGGTAGAAACCAAAGGAGACAGTCGAGGAGACAAATCACAGTGGATGGATGGTGGGGGGTTGGGGAGAGAGGGGGAGAGGGGGAGACATTTCCATTTAGATGGCCGCCAGAGCGCTTTGCTGAGGACAGGGAGTGGGTTGGAGAAGGGGGGACTAGGGACAGGGAGGTTTTGATGTGTATCACTCTCAGCATAGTCTCGCATTTATTTTTTCCACAATGTCTTGTTTTTTTTTAAACGATTTATGATGACTATATGCTCTGTAAGGTGACCATGGGTGTCTTGAAAGGCGCCTCTAAATTAAATGTATTATTATTATTATTATTATTATAGTCATCACAGTAGAATATAAATTCTTGCGTCCGTGTCAAGAGTTGGAAACCAAAACTTTGAAGGAGCAAGTCATGACAAAATATAAAGGAGCTGATACCAATACCCCACACACATACACACACACACTCACACACCACCAACATTCCCTTTCTTGGCTGACTTCAAAAAGAAACCGTAATGTAATCTTGTTCCAAGAGGGGGATGTGAAATTGAGACGTTTATTTCTTTTGTGAGGAGAAAGGTGTGTGCGTGTCAAGTGTGTCTTTGTGTGTGTGTGTCTGTGTCATCTGTGTGTGTCTGTGATTATAAAGAGCTACAAACCTCCAGGCTTTGTGGTTAACCAAGCGAGGCCTTTCAACAATTCAACATCCCTGCTGCTGTGATCGTTGAACCTTTCGGAGCGATGCTACTCACACCAGATTCTGTATGTATAAATATATATGTATAGTATATGTATATATTTGTAAAAATATATATGCATATATATATAAATATTGACAGGGACCTCAAAATACGATACTACTACTGCTGGATAGATATATGTTGCGATTCTGGAATGTGATCAATTATTTAGGATTATTCTTAAAGGAATTTTTACTTTTTAAACGCTTAACATCTACGTGAGGGCCCAGGGCTCTACAAGTCTTTCAATGTACACCATTTGTTTATTAAATGAGCGTGGCCATAACGGAACGTAGTTGATCGCAATTTATTACAGGCAATCTAGTGGCCTCTGTTGGAAGTTCCGCTCACTTCCGCTCCTCATCTCAATTTGTTTATTCTTCTTCAATAGTATAGTACCATTATGCTCTAGACTTTCAATCCTTGGTTACACATTCATACAAATCGACCTCACTTTGTCCTCCGGTGTCTGAACAGCAACATGGAGAACGTTCCTCCTCGTACCGCTGAACAAGGTTTAATGACAACATAAGCATGCAGGGGCAAACACATGGTCGTGTTGGCATGCCACCACTTGCAAGCACCAGGTCAAGTCTACTCCATCAGCAATTTCAAAGATGCCTTCATTCTGATTGGGTGGAAGGTGTGAGTCTGCGCTTATGTGTACTTTGTCTTAATAACACGCATCAGCAAATTGAGAGACCTCGCAGTGGCAAAGGTCCGTCTCAATGGCAATGCTATTAGCATATTGATGTGCCAATCAATGTCCTGAATGATCCATCACGAAGGAGACCAAAAGGTCTGAAACACCAGTGTGAAGAGTTTGAAGTTTTTTCAGATCACCTACAAGGTGAGAAAATATCAACATGAAATCAACATGTGTGTTGTATTGGAAGGAATAACCGGTGTCATCACTGCATGCATCTGTTTTTTGTTGAACTGCCACCAACAGAATGGGTGTTGGCACCGGCGTTCCACTGAACTACTGCTGCTGGGGATGGCCACACATTCTAGAGGAGAAACCTACTTATAGATAGTGAGGCAACTTCAGAGATAGCCACAGAATGAGTTGAGAAGCGGATGTGCTCGCCCATTTGATGGACAGGTCTCAGTCTAGAGACAGCCCAGCAAGCTAGTAGATTCAGCAAAATAGTGGTACAGCATGGTTTGTGATTTGGGTGTACATTTTCCTCTAAGTGTTAATTTTTTGTTTTATTCACCGGGCTATATGCTTAGCAGTAAACAGAGCTAAAGTAGTTTGCTCCCGGTTCAATGTCAAAGGGACAGAAATCAATGTAAACATTCATACATGAAACTCAATTTATTAAGGAGATCATGTCGATGCACAAAACGAAGACAACTTGATCTATCATGTAGGATGGCGTTACAATTGTGATATTGGGATGAAGCTCAATTCATCATTAAACTATTCTAATTTGTACAGGATTCAGCTGGGGATGTTTACATCAGTCTATCGCGGCCATGTTCCTGCAATAGAGGAGGCGGCCAATTCTGGGCTGCATTTCTCAGACCATCGGTTTTGTTATAGCTTTACAAGTTTATTCCACTCTTGTCTCGGAAATCAGAATGTACATTAATTTCTAAAGTATGATCCACGGTTCATATGTCTCAACCAATCATGTTGCTGGAGGCAGGGTTCGGGAAGTGCGTAATTGGCATTCAAAAGCTGCCATAAACTCGGTCAGCAGAAAAAACACTAAAGTGTCTGTAAAAGTTTAAATATTTACAACATGTATTTGGCCACTGTAGAAATAGAAATTGACAGCTTCAGCTGCTCGCCCAAATGTTTTTTCTACAGTAGAATATTTCTGTAACAAATAAAGGAAACCGAAACGTTTTTTGATGTTTCTAGGCTCTCTGGGCCATCTCTCTACAGAAAGTCTGCTCTAACGTCCGAGAATAACTCCATCCAAATGCTACTTTATGTCCAGGTACTTGAATGTTTTTCCACCCAAATACTTTCGGCAGAGGAGCTTGATTCATTGCACAAATGGGATTGATCGTAACATTCTGGCTGATTTTAATGCATGGACACATTGTAACCCTATTTGCATTTCCCGAGAGAATGTTTGCAAACTTGACCTTCATGGAAAACGTCCCAGTTGAAACGGCCCAGTTGAAATGGCAATCTAAATGGGTTCCGACCTTGCTCAACTCTGTCTACTGCTGATATAATATAGCTGACAGATAAAGATCATATCAACATGCTTTTATTATCCTTTTAAGTTGAAGTAATTGGATGGCTTGAATTAATTAGCCTAGTCATTAAGTCAACAATTAATATAAGACATCTTGCCAAAATAAGTTTCATTAAAGGTCCTGCGTGTAAAAATTGTGGTGTAAGGGAACTGAATCCCCCCCATCACCCCTCCCTTTCCCACGTCTACGGTGGCCTGCAGTGGCCTTTATTCTGTCAGGTGCCAGTAGGTCCTTCCAAATGTTGTGATCATCTACGACAGCATTGAGTAAGCACCAGTGCCGTGTTCCAATACCCGTACTATCCGTACTTACTAGCCAAATTTTGAGTACGTAGTAGTACGTTCCAATTCAGATCCGGCGAAAATAAGTATACTTAAAGGACCCGGATGTCGTACTCAAAACGGGCTAATCGTGAAGTGTGGATCGAAGGACACTTTCCGTACTCATCGGCAGCCATCTTAGCTACGTAGCGGAAGAGGCGGAGCCTGGCTGAGCCAAAGTCGGCGCATTTTCCACATAGCCTGCATTAATAGAGTCATTTTGTAGTTTTTATAGCTTTTTATAGCTGATAGGCGTAAAGAGTTCACCGTTCAAAGTGGGATGTTTATTGCGGGGGAGGAGCCGTGGCGGCAGTCGTGATCGTAATTTCCGGTTAGTGCACCACGGAGTACTCGATTTGGAACAGCACTCACATCACATCATTCCTTTAAGTATACTCATGGAAGTACGGGTATTGGAACACGGCACAAGTGATGAGATTCTTTGATATTTTTTTAAGATTGTATGTCGTTCATTTGTCTGTAAATGTTGTTCAACTATAGGTCACAGATTACATGTAAAGTTGCTTCATTTAAAAAAAATTAAAAAAATAAAAATATAATCAACAAATAAAATAATGCAAATCATTGAGCTGAATGGGACTGTACACATAGGCTCAAATTCCGATTAACAGCAAAACTCCATTCATTAGAATTCAGGAGGATTTTAGTCGTTGAATATAATGGTTAAACCAATCAAAATCTGTATCTTTGTCATAGTCAACATGGACACTACATGTTGGAGGCATTCTGTCTGTCACTTTTAATGGCGGACAAAATGCCACCAAAGAAAAATTGCAAACCTAACGAGACTGAGGAGCTCAAAAAATCTCAAAAAGCCTCAGCATAAAAGAAAAAAATCATGGATCTGATGTGGGAAAATAAAACACTTTACTGGAAAATCGAGTGGACGATCTGGAGCAGTACTCCGGTATGAACGATCCCATCCTCAGCAGTCTGAGGACTGAACACCGGAGCTATACCTGAGCTGCTGCGGCCTCCGAGGACACCGCCGCTGGAGCAACAGGTGCTTTGCTTTTATGGAAAGCAAGGGCATTTCTGTTGACAGCAGAGACATCAAGGCCTGTCATACCCTGCACAGAAGAAAGAAAGCGGCAGCCCAACCATAATAATCCAGTTCACCAACAGAAAGAACAAACATGCAATCATCAGACAATGAAGGAAATTAATAAATAACCTAAACTGAATAGGTTATGGTCCATATTCAACTGAATATGAAAAACTGCCCATGAAATGTCTTAAAACCTAGAACATAAACAACAAGACATTGAATTTTTTTATAATTAATAACCCACAAAACCATTGTGAATATTATACAGAAGAACAATTCAAAATAAGTGTAATAATGGACAGGGCAATATCCATCATACATTTCAATAGCAAGAGCCTTAATTCAAACTTGTCAAAAATCAAACAATGTTTAGGGCAACTGGACAACAAATCAAGAAAAGTGATATGGTTGAAATTGAGGTACTCAATTTTTTTTGTTAATAGGACTCAATCGAAAGTTGGAGGGTTGCACTACATATTAATACCAGCTACAAAAGCTAATCTGCCAGTAAAATAACATTTGCTTTTGACAACATTATGGAATGCTTTAAAAATTGAAATGAGATGGAGAAATCTAAAATATCTAGACAACCTATACACAAACGTCTTGGATAGGAAATTCCAAGTGGTTTAGTATTAAATGACACAAGCGATCACTTGCAAAATAACCAGACACAAAACACAAAATGCTATAAATTCCCTAAAAGAAGTCAAACAAAAACAAGACTGGAACAAAGTAGATGTTTAAGGTGAAAATTAAGCCTATTAATCATTTCTGGAAATTGTAGCAGGACAAAATATGGTCCTCTAGAAAAGAAAATAGTGAAACCAAAATATACTGAGAAACCAGTGTATTAATTTAATTGTGGGTTCCAATCTGTATTCTTGTCTGTATTGTGTTATTGTATCCTTGTGAAACATCCTATTATGCAGATCAAGTTCTGTCCCAATACACAAGTTTGCATTTCGCAAAGAACGGTTATAATTCCATTTCACCAAGGATGCATTGGTTTGTACTTTGTGTGAACTCGACAGAACTTGTGAACCAGCAGCAGAGCAGACCAACAGCAACAACCACTTTTAAGGCAAAGAACAACTGCGTCGATTTCGAATATTGGCAGTGTTATGGGAATTGATGAATAATACATTAATGTTTTAGTGTACAGATGAGCAGATGGCTTCAATTATTTTGAGTGTTATAGCCTGGTTTCTACTTTGGAGGACTGCAGGCACGTCTCTTACCTGTGCGCAATGCCAGAAGGAACGCATTGTCTCAAAATGTAAACAGCGTTCTGCGTCATCGTGACCTTGCAAGTACATACTCCACAGTATGACGAGATAGCACGTTCTCCCCAAGAACCAAAGTCTGTTCTCTGCATTCTTAGCATTGAAAAAGGCCCTGTATCTTAGATCTTATGGATTTCCTTTATCAGAGTGTGTGAACATAGGCATGGATAGGCAAGTATATTGGCTTCTAGTATATTCTGTTTGCGTTGTTACTGTGGAACATGACATTTACACTTTTTGAGATTATGAACATCATGTATCTGTTGTTGAGCTAAATATAAGTGTATGCTAACCGTTTTCTTTGCAGGAAAAATACTAAAGCTCCATGTAGCAATACAGTAAGCACATGAAAAAATGCTTTGCTCTACGTAACAAAACATAGAACTACTGAAATAATCACACATGTTC
Organism: Gadus macrocephalus; assembly: GCF_031168955.1. Taxonomy (NCBI): domain Eukaryota; kingdom Metazoa; phylum Chordata; class Actinopteri; order Gadiformes; family Gadidae; genus Gadus; species Gadus macrocephalus. The sequence goes on along the minus strand of NC_082392.1, from coordinate 19,986,336 downwards.
CGGTTGTATTCCCAGACGGTACCTTGATGTAAGCGACACAATGGGAGGGTGGGTGGGCGGCTCCTGGCTCTCAGCTTGGCCCCAAAGCGCCTCGCGCCCCCTTGCCAAAGTCCCCACCTTTCTGCCAAATGGTGCCCCCCGTA